>NW_027437764.1:0-130492 GCF_965140245.1 Athene noctua
GCCGGGAATTCTCTGCCTGGTTCTACCCGCTGCCCGGAACGCTACGCAGGGCAAAAGCGGTTCTCGTCCTCCGTGCTTGCTTTTTCTCAGAAAGAGCCGTGGTGTGCGTTTTCGCCGGAAAACGCGTTTTCGGCCGAAAACGTGTACGTTTGCACTTCCCCGCCACAGGGAAGCTGCTAGCCGGGAATTCTCTGCCTGGTTCTACCCGCTGCCCGGAACGCTACGCAGGGCAAAAGCGGTTCTCGTCCTCCGTGCTTGCTTTTTCTCAGAAAGAGCCGTGGTGTGCGTTTTCGCCGGAAAACGCGTTTTCGGCCGAAAACGTGTACGTTTGCACTTCCCCGCCACAGGGAAGCTGCTAGCCGGGAATTCTCTGCCTGGTTCTACCCGCTGCCCGGAACGCTACGCAGGGCAAAAGCGGTTCTCGTCCTCCGTGCTTGCTTTTTCTCAGAAAGAGCCGTGGTGTGCGTTTTCGCCGGAAAACGCGTTTTCGGCCGAAAACGTGTACGTTTGCACTTCCCCGCCACAGGGAAGCTGCTAGCCGGGAATTCTCTGCCTGGTTCTACCCGCTGCCCGGAACGCTACGCAGGGCAAAAGCGGTTCTCGTCCTCCGTGCTTGCTTTTTCTCAGAAAGAGCCGTGGTGTGCGTTTTCGCCGGAAAACGCGTTTTCGGCCGAAAACGTGTACGTTTGCACTTCCCCGCCACAGGGAAGCTGCTAGCCGGGAATTCTCTGCCTGGTTCTACCCGCTGCCCGGAACGCTACGCAGGGCAAAAGCGGTTCTCGTCCTCCGTGCTTGCTTTTTCTCAGAAAGAGCCGTGGTGTGCGTTTTCGCCGGAAAACGCGTTTTCGGCCGAAAACGTGTACGTTTGCACTTCCCCGCCACAGGGAAGCTGCTAGCCGGGAATTCTCTGCCTGGTTCTACCCGCTGCCCGGAACGCTACGCAGGGCAAAAGCGGTTCTCGTCCTCCGTGCTTGCTTTTTCTCAGAAAGAGCCGTGGTGTGCGTTTTCGCCGGAAAACGCGTTTTCGGCCGAAAACGTGTACGTTTGCACTTCCCCGCCACAGGGAAGCTGCTAGCCGGGAATTCTCTGCCTGGTTCTACCCGCTGCCCGGAACGCTACGCAGGGCAAAAGCGGTTCTCGTCCTCCGTGCTTGCTTTTTCTCAGAAAGAGCCGTGGTGTGCGTTTTCGCCGGAAAACGCGTTTTCGGCCGAAAACGTGTACGTTTGCACTTCCCCGCCACAGGGAAGCTGCTAGCCGGGAATTCTCTGCCTGGTTCTACCCGCTGCCCGGAACGCTACGCAGGGCAAAAGCGGTTCTCGTCCTCCGTGCTTGCTTTTTCTCAGAAAGAGCCGTGGTGTGCGTTTTCGCCGGAAAACGCGTTTTCGGCCGAAAACGTGTACGTTTGCACTTCCCCGCCACAGGGAAGCTGCTAGCCGGGAATTCTCTGCCTGGTTCTACCCGCTGCCCGGAACGCTACGCAGGGCAAAAGCGGTTCTCGTCCTCCGTGCTTGCTTTTTCTCAGAAAGAGCCGTGGTGTGCGTTTTCGCCGGAAAACGCGTTTTCGGCCGATATCGTGTACGTTTGCACTTCCCCGCCACAGGGAAGCTGCTAGCCGGGAATTCTCTGCCTGGTTCTACCCGCTGCCCGGAACGCTACGCAGGGCAAAAGCGGTTCTCGTCCTCCGTGCTTGCTTTTTCTCAGAAAGAGCCGTGGTGTGCGTTTTCGCCGGAAAACGCGTTTTCGGCCGAAAACGTGTACGTTTGCACTTCCCCGCCACAGGGAAGCTGCTAGCCGGGAATTCTCTGCCTGGTTCTACCCGCTGCCCGGAACGCTACGCAGGGCAAAAGCGGTTCTCGTCCTCCGTGCTTGCTTTTTCTCAGAAAGAGCCGTGGTGTGCGATTTCGCCGGAAAACGCGTTTTCGGCCGAAAACGTGTACGTTTGCACTTCCCCGCCACAGGGAAGCTGCTAGCCGGGAATTCTCTGCCTGGTTCTACCCGCTGCCCGGAACGCTACGCAGGGCAAAAGCGGTTCTCGTCCTCCGTGCTTGCTTTTTCTCAGAAAGAGCCGTGGTGTGCGTTTTCGCCGGAAAACGCGTTTTCGGCCGATATCGTGTACGTTTGCACTTCCCCGCCACAGGGAAGCTGCTAGCCGGGAATTCTCTGCCTGGTTCTACCCGCTGCCCGGAACGCTACGCAGGGCAAAAGCGGTTCTCGTCCTCCGTGCTTGCTTTTTCTCAGAAAGAGCCGTGGTGTGCGTTTTCGCCGGAAAACGCGTTTTCGGCCGAAAACGTGTACGTTTGCACTTCCCCGCCACAGGGAAGCTGCTAGCCGGGAATTCTCTGCCTGGTTCTACCCGCTGCCCGGAACGCTACGCAGGGCAAAAGCGGTTCTCGTCCTCCGTGCTTGCTTTTTCTCAGAAAGAGCCGTGGTGTGCGATTTCGCCGGAAAACGCGTTTTCGGCCGAAAACGTGTACGTTTGCACTTCCCCGCCACAGGGAAGCTGCTAGCCGGGAATTCTCTGCCTGGTTCTACCCGCTGCCCGGAACGCTACGCAGGGCAAAAGCGGTTCTCGTCCTCCGTGCTTGCTTTTTCTCAGAAAGAGCCGTGGTGTGCGTTTTCGCCGGAAAACGCGTTTTCGGCCGAAAACGTGTACGTTTGCACTTCCCCGCCACAGGGAAGCTGCTAGCCGGGAATTCTCTGCCTGGTTCTACCCGCTGCCCGGAACGCTACGCAGGGCAAAAGCGGTTCTCGTCCTCCGTGCTTGCTTTTTCTGAGAAAGAGCTGTGGTGTGCGTTTTCGCCGGAAAACCCGTTTTCGGCCGAAAACGTGTACGTTTGCACTTCCCCGCCACAGGGAAGCTGCTAGCCGGGAATTCTCTGCCTGGTTCTACCCGCTGCCCGGAACGCTACGCAGGGCAAAAGCGGTTCTCGTCCTCCGTGCTTGCTTTTTCTCAGAAAGAGCCGTGGTGTGCGTTTTCGCCGGAAAACGCGTTTTCGGCCGAAAACGTGTACGTTTGCACTTCCCCGCCACAGGGAAGCTGCTAGCCGGGAATTCTCTGCCTGGTTCTACCCGCTGCCCGGAACGCTACGCAGGGCAAAAGCGGTTCTCGTCCTCCGTGCTTGCTTTTTCTCAGAAAGAGCCGTGGTGTGCCTTTTCGCCGGAAAACGCGTTTTTGGCCGAAAACGTGTACGTTTGCACTTCCCCGCCACAGGGAAGCTGCTAGCCGGGAATTCTCTGCCTGGTTCTACCCGCTGCCCGGAACGCTACGCAGGGCAAAAGCGGTTCTCGTCCTCCGTGCTTGCTTTTTCTCAGAAAGAGCCGTGGTGTGCGTTTTCGCCGGAAAACGCGTTTTCGGCCGAAAACGTGTACGTTTGCACTTCCCCGCCACAGGGAAGCTGCTAGCCGGGAATTCTCTGCCTGGTTCTACCCGCTGCCCGGAACGCTACGCAGGGCAAAAGCGGTTCTCGTCCTCCGTGCTTGCTTTTTCTCAGAAAGAGCCGTGGTGTGCCTTTTCGCCGGAAAACGCGTTTTCGGCCGAAAACGTGTACGTTTGCACTTCCCCGCCACAGGGAAGCTGCTAGCCGGGAATTCTCTGCCTGGTTCTACCCGCTGCACGGAACGCTACGCAGGGCAAAAGCGGTTCTCGTCCTCCGTGCTTGCTTTTTCTCAGAAAGAGCCGTGGTGTGCGTTTTCGCCGGAAAACGCGTTTTCGGCCGAAAACGTGTACGTTTGCACTTCCCCGCCACAGGGAAGCTGCTAGCCGGGAATTCTCTGCCTGGTTCTACCCGCTGCCCGGAACGCTACGCAGGGCAAAAGCGGTTCTCGTCCTCCGTGCTTGCTTTTTCTCAGAAAGAGCCGTGGTGTGCGTTTTCGCCGGAAAACGAGTTTTCGGCCGATATCGTGTACGTTTGCACTTCCCCGCCACAGGGAAGCTGCTAGCCGGGAATTCTCTGCCTGGTTCTACCCGCTGCCCGGAACGCTACGCAGGGCAAAAGCGGTTCTCGTCCTCCGTGCTTGCTTTTTCTCAGAAAGAGCCGTGGTGTGCGTTTTCGCCGGAAAACGCGTTTTCGGCCGAAAACGTGTACGTTTGCACTTCCCCGCCACAGGGAAGCTGCTAGCCGGGAATTCTCTGCCTGGTTCTACCCGCTGCCCGGAACGCTACGCAGGGCAAAAGCGGTTCTCGTCCTCCGTGCTTGCTTTTTCTCAGAAACAGCCGTGGTGTGCGATTTCGCCGGAAAACGCGTTTTCGGCCGAAAACGTGTACGTTTGCACTTCCCCGCCACAGGGAAGCTGCTAGCCGGGAATTCTCTGCCTGGTTCTACCCGCTGCCCGGAACGCTACGCAGGGCAAAAGCGGTTCTCGTCCTCCGTGCTTGCTTTTTCTCAGAAAGAGCCGTGGTGTGCGTTTTCGCCGGAAAACGCGTTTTCGGCCGAAAACGTGTACGTTTGCACTTCCCCGCCACAGGGAAGCTGCTAGCCGGGAATTCTCTGCCTGGTTCTACCCGCTGCCCGGAACGCTACGCAGGGCAAAAGCGGTTCTCGTCCTCCGTGCTTGCTTTTTCTCAGAAAGAGCCGTGGTGTGCGTTTTCGCCGGAAAACGCGTTTTCGGCCGAAAACGTGTACGTTTGCACTTCCCCGCCACAGGGAAGCTGCTAGCCGGGAATTCTCTGCCTGGTTCTACCCGCTGCCCGGAACGCTACGCAGGGCAAAAGCGGTTCTCGTCCTCCGTGCTTGCTTTTTCTCAGAAAGAGCCGTGGTGTGCGTTTTCGCTAGGAAACGCGTTTTCGGCCGAAAACGTGTACGTTTGCACTTCCCCGCCACAGGGAAGCTGCTAGCCGGGAATTCTCTGCCTGGTTCTACCCGCTGCCCGGAACGCTACGCAGGGCAAAAGCGGTTCTCGTCCTCCGTGCTTGCTTTTTCTCAGAAAGAGCCGTGGTGTGCGTTTTCGCCGGAAAACGCGTTTTCGCCCGAAAACGTGTACGTTTGCACTTCCCCGCCACAGGGAAGCTGCTAGCCGGGAATTCTCTGCCTGGTTCTACCCGCTGCCCGGAACGCTACGCAGGGCAAAAGCGGTTCTCGTCCTCCGTGCTTGCTTTTTCTCAGAAAGAGCCGTGGTGTGCGTTTTCGCCGGAAAACGCGTTTTCGGCCGAAAACGTGTACGTTTGCACTTCCCCGCCACAGGGAAGCTGCTAGCCGGGAATTCTCTGCCTGGTTCTACCCGCTGCACGGAACGCTACGCAGGGCAAAAGCAGTTCTCGTCCTCCGTGCTTGCTTTTTCTCAGAAAGAGCCGTGGTGTGCGATTTCGCCGGAAAACGCGTTTTCGGCCGAAAACGTGTACGTTTGCACTTCCCCGCCACAGGGAAGCTGCTAGCCGGGAATTCTCTGCCAGGTTCTACCCGCTGCCCGGAACGCTACGCAGGGCAAAAGCGGTTCTCGTCCTCCGTGCTTGCTTTTTCTCAGAAAGAGCCGTGGTGTGCGATTTCGCCGGAAAACGCGTTTTCGGCCGAAAACTGTGTACGTTTGCACTTCCCCGCCACAGGGAAGCTGCTAGCCGGGAATTCTCTGCCAGGTTCTACCCGCTGCCCGGAACGCTACGCAGGGCAAAAGCGGTTCTCGTCCTCCGTGCTTGCTTTTTCTCAGAAAGAGCCGTGGTGTGCGTTTTCGCCGGAAAACGCGTTTTCGGCCGAAAACGTGTACGTTTGCACTTCCCCGCCACAGGGAAGCTGCTAGCCGGGAATTCTCTGCCAGGTTCTACCCGCTGCCCGGAACGCTACGCAGGGCAAAAGCGGTTCTCGTCCTCCGTGCTTGCTTTTTCTCAGAAAGAGCCGTGGTGTGCGTTTTCGCCGGAAAACGCGTTTTCGGCCGAAAACGTGTACGTTTGCACTTCCCCGCCACAGGGAAGCTGCTAGCCGGGAATTCTCTGCCTGGTTCTACCCGCTGCTCGGAACGCTACGCAGGGCAAAAGCGGTTCTCGTCCTCCGTGCTTGCTTTTTCTCAGAAAGAGCCGTGGTGTGCGATTTCGCCGGAAAACGCGTTTTCGGCCGAAAACTGTGTACGTTTGCACTTCCCCGCCACAGGGAAGCTGCTAGCCGGGAATTCTCTGCCAGGTTCTACCCGCTGCCCGGAACGCTACGCAGGGCAAAAGCGGTTCTCGTCCTCCGTGCTTGCTTTTTCTCAGAAAGAGCCGTGGTGTGCGTTTTCGCCGGAAAACGCGTTTTCGGCCGAAACCGTGTACGTTTGCACTTCCCCGCCACAGGGAAGCTGCTAGCCGGGAATTCTCTGCCTGGTTCTACCCGCTGCCCGGAACGCTACGCAGGGCAAAAGCGGTTCTCGTCCTCCGTGCTTGCTTTTTCTCAGAAAGAGCCGTGGTGTGCGTTTTCGCCGGAAAACGCGTTTTCGGCCGAAAACGTGTACGTTTGCACTTCCCCGCCACAGGGAAGCTGCTAGCCGGGAATTCTCTGCCTGGTTCTACCCGCTGCCCGGAACGCTACGCAGGGCAAAAGCGGTTCTCGTCCTCCGTGCTTGCTTTTTCTCAGAAAGAGCCGTGGTGTGCGTTTTCGCCGGAAAACGCGTTTTCGGCCGAAAACGTGTACGTTTGCACTTCCCCGCCACAGGGAAGCTGCTAGCCGGGAATTCTCTGCCTGGTTCTACCCGCTGCCCGGAACGCTACGCAGGGCAAAAGCGGTTCTCGTCCTCCGTGCTTGCTTTTTCTCAGAAAGAGCCGTGGTGTGCGTTTTCGCCGGAAAACGCGTTTTCGGCCGAAAACGTGTACGTTTGCACTTCCCCGCCACAGGGAAGCTGCTAGCCGGGAATTCTCTGCCTGGTTCTACCCGCTGCCCGGAACGCTACGCAGGGCAAAAGCGGTTCTCGTCCTCCGTGCTTGCTTTTTCTCAGAAAGAGCCGTGGTGTGCGTTTTCGCCGGAAAACGCGTTTTCGGCCGAAAACGTGTACGTTTGCACTTCCCCGCCACAGGGAAGCTGCTAGCCGGGAATTCTCTGCCTGGTTCTACCCGCTGCCGGAACGCTACGCAGGGCAAAAGCGGTTCTCGTCCTCCGTGCTTGTTTTTTCTCAGAAAGAGCTGTGGTGTGCGTTTTCGCCGGAAAACCCGTTTTCGGCCGAAAACGTGTACGTTTGCACTTCCCCGCCACAGGGAAGCTGCTAGCCGGGAATTCTCTGCCTGGTTCTACCCGCTGCCCGGAACGCTACGCAGGGCAAAAGCGGTTCTCGTCCTCCGTGCTTGTTTTTTCTCAGAAAGAGCTGTGGTGTGCGTTTTCGCCGGAAAACCCGTTTTCGGCCGAAAACGTGTACGTTTGCACTTCCCCGCCACAGGGAAGCTGCTAGCCGGGAATTCTCTGCCTGGTTCTACCCGCTGCCCGGAACGCTACGCAGGGCAAAAGCGGTTCTCGTCCTCCGTGCTTGCTTTTTCTCAGAAAGAGCCGTGGTGTGCGATTTCGCCGGAAAACGCGTTTTCGGCCGAAAACGTGTACGTTTGCACTTCCCCGCCACAGGGAAGCTGCTAGCCGGGAATTCTCTGCCTGGTTCTACCCGCTGCCCGGAACGCTACGCAGGGCAAAAGCGGTTCTCGTCCTCCGTGCTTGCTTTTTCTCAGAAAGAGCCGTGGTGTGCGATTTCGCCGGAAAACGCGTTTTCGGCCGAAAACGTGTACGTTTGCACTTCCCCGCCACAGGGAAGCTGCTAGCCGGGAATTCTCTGCCTGGTTCTACCCGCTGCCCGGAACGCTACGCAGGGCAAAAGCGGTTCTCGTCCTCCGTGCTTGCTTTTTCTCAGAAAGAGCCGTGGTGTGCGATTTCGCCGGAAAACGCGTTTTCGGCCGAAAACGTGTACGTTTGCACTTCCCCGCCACAGGGAAGCTGCTAGCCGGGAATTCTCTGCCAGGTTCTACCCGCTGCCCGGAACGCTACGCAGGGCAAAAGCGGTTCTCGTCCTCCGTGCTTGCTTTTTCTCAGAAAGAGCCGTGGTGTGCGTTTTCGCCGGAAAACGCGTTTTCGGCCGAAAACGTGTACGTTTGCACTTCCCCGCCACAGGGAAGCTGCTAGCCGGGAATTCTCTGCCTGGTTCTACCCGCTGCCCGGAACGCTACGCAGGGCAAAAGCGGTTCTCGTCCTCCGTGCTTGCTTTTTCTCAGAAAGAGCCGTGGTGTGCGTTTTCGCCGGAAAACGCGTTTTCGGCCGAAAACGTGTACGTTTGCACTTCCCCGCCACAGGGAAGCTGCTAGCCGGGAATTCTCTGCCTGGTTCTACCCGCTGCCCGGAACGCTACGCAGGGCAAAAGCGGTTCTCGTCCTCCGTGCTTGCTTTTTCTCAGAAAGAGCCGTGGTGTGCGTTTTCGCCGGAAAACGCGTTTTCGGCCGAAAACGTGTACGTTTGAACTTCCCCGCCACAGGGAAGCTGCTAGCCGGGAATTCTCTGCCTGGTTCTACCCGCTGCCCGGAACGCTACGCAGGGCAAAAGCGGTTCTCGTCCTCCGTGCTTGCTTTTTCTCAGAAAGAGCCGTGGTGTGCGTTTTCGCCGGAAAACGCGTTTTCGGCCGAAAACGTGTACGTTTGCACTTCCCCGCCACAGGGAAGCTGCTAGCCGGGAATTCTCTGCCTGGTTCTACCCGCTGCCCGGAACGCTACGCAGGGCAAAAGCGGTTCTCGTCCTCCGTGCTTGCTTTTTCTCAGAAAGAGCCGTGGTGTGCGTTTACGCCGGAAAACGCGTTTTCGGCCGAAAACGTGTACGTTTGCACTTCCCCGCCACAGGGAAGCTGCTAGCCGGGAATTCTCTGCCTGGTTCTACCCGCTGCCCGGAACGCTACGCAGGGCAAAAGCGGTTCTCGTCCTCCGTGCTTGCTTTTTCTCAGAAAGAGCCGTGGTGTGCGTTTTCGCCGGAAAACGCGTTTTCGGCCGAAAACGTGTACGTTTGCACTTCCCCGCCACAGGGAAGCTGCTAGCCGGGAATTCTCTGCCTGGTTCTACCCGCTGCCCGGAACGCTACGCAGGGCAAAAGCGGTTCTCGTCCTCCGTGCTTGCTTTTTCTCAGAAAGAGCCGTGGTGTGCGTTTTCGCCGGAAAACGCGTTTTCGGCCGAAAACGTGTACGTTTGCACTTCCCCGCCACAGGGAAGCTGCTAGCCGGGAATTCTCTGCCTGGTTCTACGCGCTGCCCGGAACGCTACGCAGGGCAAAAGCGGTTCTCGTCCTCCGTGCTTGCTTTTTCTCAGAAAGAGCCGTGGTGTGCGTTTTCGCCGGAAAACGCGTTTTCGGCCGAAAACGTGTACGTTTGCACTTCCCCGCCACAGGGAAGCTGCTAGCCGGGAATTCTCTGCCTGGTTCTACCCGCTGCCCGGAACGCTACGCAGGGCAAAAGCGGTTCTCGTCCTCCGTGCTTGCTTTTTCTCAGAAAGAGCCGTGGTGTGCGTTTTCGCCGGAAAACGCGTTTTCGGCCGAAAACGTGTACGTTTGCACTTCCCCGCCACAGGGAAGCTGCTAGCCGGGAATTCTCTGCCTGGTTCTACCCGCTGCCCGGAACGCTACGCAGGGCAAAAGCGGTTCTCGTCCTCCGTGCTTGCTTTTTCTCAGAAAGAGCCGTGGTGTGCGTTTTCGCCGGAAAACGCGTTTTCGGCCGAAAACGTGTACGTTTGCACTTCCCCGCCACAGGGAAGCTGCTAGCCGGGAATTCTCTGCCTGGTTCTACCCGCTGCCCGGAACGCTACGCAGGGCAAAAGCGGTTCTCGTCCTCCGTGCTTGCTTTTTCTCAGAAAGAGCCGTGGTGTGCGTTTTCGCCGGAAAAACGCGTTTTCGGCCGAAAACGTGTACGTTTGCACTTCCCCGCCACAGGGAAGCTGCTAGCCGGGAATTCTCTGCCTGGTTCTACCCGCTGCCCGGAACGCTACGCAGGGCAAAAGCGGTTCTCGTCCTCCGTGCTTGCTTTTTCTCAGAAAGAGCCGTGGTGTGCGATTTCGCTGGGAAAAAGCGTTTTCGGCCGAAAACGTGTACGTTTGCACTTCCCCGCCACAGGGAAGCTGCTAGCCGGGAATTCTCTGCCTGGTTCTACCCGCTGCCCGGAACGCTACGCAGGGCAAAAGCGGTTCTCGTCCTCCGTGCTTGCTTTTTCTCAGAAAGAGCCGTGGTGTGCGATTTCGCCGGAAAACGCGTTTTCGGCCGAAAACGTGTACGTTTGCACTTCCCCGCCACAGGGAAGCTGCTAGCCGGGAATTCTCTGCCTGGTTCTACCCGCTGCCCGGAACGCTACGCAGGGCAAAAGCGGTTCTCGTCCTCCGTGCTTGCTTTTTCTCAGAAAGAGCCGTGGTGTGCGTTTACGCCGGAAAACGCGTTTTCGGCCGAAAACGTGTACGTTTGCACTTCCCCGCCACAGGGAAGCTGCTAGCCGGGAATTCTCTGCCTGGTTCTACCCGCTGCCCGGAACGCTACGCAGGGCAAAAGCGGTTCTCGTCCTCCGTGCTTGCTTTTTCTCAGAAAGAGCCGTGGTGTGCGATTTCGCCGGAAAACGCGTTTTCGGCCGAAAACGTGTACGTTTGCACTTCCCCGCCACAGGGAAGCTGCTAGCCGGGAATTCTCTGCCTGGTTCTACCCGCTGCCCGGAACGCTACGCAGGGCAAAAGCGGTTCTCGTCCTCCGTGCTTGCTTTTTCTCAGAAAGAGCCGTGGTGTGCGATTTCGCCGGAAAACGCGTTTTCGGCCGAAAACGTGTACGTTTGCACTTCCCCGCCACAGGGAAGCTGCTAGCCGGGAATTCTCTGCCTGGTTCTACCCGCTGCCCGGAACGCTACGCAGGGCAAAAGCGGTTCTCGTCCTCCGTGCTTGCTTTTTCTCAGAAAGAGCCGTGGTGTGCGTTTTCGCCGGAAAACGCGTTTTCGGCCGAAAACGTGTACGTTTGCACTTCCCCGCCACAGGGAAGCTGCTAGCCGGGAATTCTCTGCCTGTTTCTACCCGCTGCCCGGAACGCTACGCAGGGCAAAAGCGGTTCTCGTCCTCCGTGCTTGCTTTTTCTCAGAAAGAGCCGTGGTGTGCGATTTCGCCGGAAAACGCGTTTTCGGCCGAAAACGTGTACGTTTGCACTTCCCCGCCACAGGGAAGCTGCTAGCCGGGAATTCTCTGCCAGGTTCTACCCGCTGCCCGGAACGCTACGCAGGGCAAAAGCGGTTCTCGTCCTCCGTGCTTGCTTTTTCTCAGAAAGAGCCGTGGTGTGCGTTTTCGCCGGAAAACGCGTTTTCGGCCGAAAACGTGTACGTTTGCACTTCCCCGCCACAGGGAAGCTGCTAGCCGGGAATTCTCTGCCTGGTTCTACCCGCTGCCCGGAACGCTACGCAGGGCAAAAGCGGTTCTCGTCCTCCGTGCTTGCTTTTTCTCAGAAAGAGCCGTGGTGTGCGTTTTCGCCGGAAAACGCGTTTTCGGCCGAAAACGTGTACGTTTGCACTTCCCCGCCACAGGGAAGCTGCTAGCCGGGAATTCTCTGCCTGGTTCTACCCGCTGCCCGGAACGCTACGCAGGGCAAAAGCGGTTCTCGTCCTCCGTGCTTGCTTTTTCTCAGAAAGAGCCGTGGTGTGCGTTTTCGCCGGAAAACGCGTTTTCGGCCGAAAACGTGTACGTTTGCACTTCCCCGCCACAGGGAAGCTGCTAGCCGGTAATTCTCTGCCTGGTTCTACCCGCTGCCCGGAACGCTACGCAGGGCAAAAGCGGTTCTCGTCCTCCGTGCTTGCTTTTTCTCAGAAAGAGCCGTGGTGTGCGTTTTCGCCGGAAAACGCGTTTTCGGCCGAAAACGTGTACGTTTGCACTTCCCCGCCACAGGGAAGCTGCTAGCCGGGAATTCTCTGCCTGGTTCTACCCGCTGCCCGGAACGCTACGCAGGGCAAAAGCGGTTCTCGTCCTCCGTGCTTGCTTTTTCTCAGAAAGAGCCGTGGTGTGCGTTTTCGCCGGAAAACGCGTTTTCGGCCGAAAACGTGTACGTTTGCACTTCCCCGCCACAGGGAAGCTGCTAGCCGGGAATTCTCTGCCTGGTTCTACCCGCTGCCCGGAACGCTACGCAGGGCAAAAGCGGTTCTCGTCCTCCGTGCTTGCTTTTTCTCAGAAAGAGCCGTGGTGTGCGTTTTCGCCGGAAAACGCGTTTTCGGCCGAAAACGTGTACGTTTGCACTTCCCCGCCACAGGGAAGCTGCTAGCCGGGAATTCTCTGCCTGGTTCTACCCGCTGCCCGGAACGCTACGCAGGGCAAAAGCGGTTCTCGTCCTCCGTGCTTGCTTTTTCTCAGAAAGAGCCGTGGTGTGCGTTTTCGCCGGAATACGCGTTTTCGGCCGAAAACGTGTACGTTTGCACTTCCCCGCCACAGGGAAGCTGCTAGCCGGGAATTCTCTGCCTGGTTCTACCCGCTGCCCGGAACGCTACACAGGGCAAAAGCGGTTCTCGTCCTCCGTGCTTGCTTTTTCTCAGAAAGAGCCGTGGTGTGCCTTTTCGCCGGAAAACGCGTTTTCGGCCGAAAACGTGTACGTTTGCACTTCCCCGCCACAGGGAAGCTGCTAGCCGGGAATTCTCTGCCTGGTTCTACCCGCTGCCCGGAACGCTACGCAGGGCAAAAGCGGTTCTCGTCCTCCGTGCTTGCTTTTTCTCAGAAAGAGCCGTGGTGTGCGTTTTCGCCGGAAAACGCGTTTTCGGCCGAAAACGTGTACGTTTGCACTTCCCCGCCACAGGGAAGCTGCTAGCCGGGAATTCTCTGCCTGGTTCTACCCGCTGCCCGGAACGCTACGCAGGGCAAAAGCGGTTCTCGTCCTCCGTGCTTGCTTTTTCTCAGAAAGAGCCGTGGTGTGCGTTTTCGCCGGAAAACGCGTTTTCGGCCGAAAACGTGTACGTTTGCACTTCCCCGCCACAGGGAAGCTGCTAGCCGGGAATTCTCTGCCTGGTTCTACCCGCTGCCCGGAACGCTACGCAGGGCAAAAGCGGTTCTCGTCCTCCGTGCTTGCTTTTTCGCAGAAAGAGCCGTGGTGTGCGTTTTCGCCGGAAAACGCGTTTTCGGCCGAAAACGTGTACGTTTGCACTTCCCCGCCACAGGGAAGCTGCTAGCCGGGAATTCTCTGCCTGGTTCTACCCGCTGCCCGGAACGCTACGCAGGGCAAAAGCGGTTCTCGTCCTCCGTGCTTGCTTTTTCTCAGAAAGAGCCGTGGTGTGCGTTTTCGCCGGAAAACGCGTTTTCGGCCGAAAACGTGTACGTTTGCACTTCCCCGCCACAGGGAAGCTGCTAGCCGGGAATTCTCTGCCTGGTTCTACCCGCTGCCCGGAACGCTACGCAGGGCAAAAGCGGTTCTCGTCCTCCGTGCTTGCTTTTTCTCAGAAAGAGCCGTGGTGTGCGATTTCGCCGGAAAACGCGTTTTCGGCCGAAAACGTGTACGTTTGCACTTCCCCGCCACAGGGAAGCTGCTAGCCGGGAATTCTCTGCCTGGTTCTACCCGCTGCCCGGAACGCTACGCAGGGCAAAAGCGGTTCTCGTCCTCCGTGCTTGCTTTTTCTCAGAAAGAGCCGTGGTGTGCGATTTCGCCGGAAAACGCGTTTTCGGCCGAAAACTTGAACGTTTGCACTTCCCCGCCACAGGGAAGCTGCTAGCCGGGAATTCTCTGCCTGGTTCTACCCGCTGCCCGGAACGCTACGCAGGGCAAAAGCGGTTCTCGTCCTCCGTGCTTGCTTTTTCTCAGAAAGAGCCGTGGTGTGCGATTTCGCCGGAAAACGCGTTTTCGGCCGAAAACGTGTACGTTTGCACTTCCCCGCCACAGGGAAGCTGCTAGCCGGGAATTCTCTGCCTGGTTCTACCCGCTGCCCGGAACGCTACGCAGGGCAAAAGCGGTTCTCGTCCTCCGTGCTTGCTTTTTCTCAGAAAGAGCCGTGGTGTGCGTTTTCGCCGGAAAACGCGTTTTCGCCGAAAACGTGTACGTTTGCACTTCCCCGCCACAGGGAAGCTGCTAGCCGGGAATTCTCTGCCTGGTTCTACCCGCTGCCCGGAACGCTACGCAGGGCAAAAGCGGTTCTCGTCCTCCGTGCTTGTTTTTTCTCAGAAAGAGCCGTGGTGTGCGTTTTCGCCGGAAAACCCGTTTTCGGCCGAAAACGTGTACGTTTGCACTTCCCCGCCACAGGGAAGCTGCTAGCCGGGAATTCTCTGCCTGGTTCTACCCGCTGCCCGGAACGCTACGCAGGGCAAAAGCGGTTCTCGTCCTCCGTGCTTGCTTTTTCTCAGAAAGAGCCGTGGTGTGCGATTTCGACGGAAAACGCGTTTTCGGCCGAAAACGTGTACGTTTGCACTTCCCCGCCACAGGGAAGCTGCTAGCCGGGAATTCTCTGCCTGGTTCTACCCGCTGCCCGGAACGCTACGCAGGGCAAAAGCGGTTCTCGTCCTCCGTGCTTGCTTTTTCTCAGAAAGAGCCGTGGTGTGCGATTTCGCCGGAAAACGCGTTTTCGGCCGAAAACGTGTACGTTTGCACTTCCCCGCCACAGGGAAGCTGCTAGCCGGGAATTCTCTGCCAGGTTCTACCCGCTGCCCGGAACGCTACGCAGGGCAAAAGCGGTTCTCGTCCTCCGTGCTTGCTTTTTCTCAGAAAGAGCCGTGGTGTGCGTTTTCGCCGGAAAACGCGTTTTCGGCCGAAAACGTGTACGTTTGCACTTCCCCGCCACAGGGAAGTTGCTAGCCGGGAATTCTCTGCCTGGTTCTACCCGCTGCCCGGAACGCTACGCAGGGCAAAAGCGGTTCTCGTCCTCCGTGCTTGCTTTTTCTCAGAAAGAGCCGTGGTGTGCGTTTTCGCCGGAAAACGCGTTTTCGGCCGAAAACGTGTACGTTTGCACTTCCCCGCCACAGGGAAGCTGCTAGCCGGGAATTCTCTGCCTGGTTCTACCCGCTGCCCGGAACGCTACGCAGGGCAAAAGCGGTTCTCGTCCTCCGTGCTTGCTTTTTCTCAGAAAGAGCCGTGGTGTGCGTTTTCGCCGGAAAACGCGTTTTCGGCCGAAAACGTGTACGTTTGCACTTCCCCGCCACAGGGAAGCTGCTAGCCGGGAATTCTCTGCCTGGTTCTACCCGCTGCCCGGAACGCTACGCAGGGCAAAAGCGGTTCTCGTCCTCCGTGCTTGCTTTTTCTCAGAAAGAGCCGTGGTGTGCGTTTTCGCCGGAAAACGCGTTTTCGGCCGAAAACGTGTACGTTTGCACTTCCCCGCCACAGGGAAGCTGCTAGCCGGGAATTCTCTGCCTGGTTCTACCCGCTGCCCGGAACGCTACGCAGGGCAAAAGCGGTTCTCGTCCTCCGTGCTTGCTTTTTCTCAGAAAGAGCCGTGGTGTGCGTTTTCGCCGGAAAACGCGTTTTCGGCCGAAAACGTGTACGTTTGCACTTCCCCGCCACAGGGAAGCTGCTAGCCGGGAATTCTCTGCCTGGTTCTACCCGCTGCCCGGAACGCTACGCAGGGCAAAAGCGGTTCTCGTCCTCCGTGCTTGCTTTTTCTCAGAAAGAGCCGTGGTGTGCGTTTTCGCCGGAAAACGCGTTTTCGGCCGAAAACGTGTACGTTTGCACTTCCCCGCCACAGGGAAGCTGCTAGCCGGGAATTCTCTGCCTGGTTCTACCCGCTGCCCGGAACGCTACGCAGGGCAAAAGCGGTTCTCGTCCTCCGTGCTTGCTTTTTCTCAGAAAGAGCCGTGGTGTGCGTTTTCGCCGGAAAACGCGTTTTCGGCCGAAAACGTGTACGTTTGCACTTCCCCGCCACAGGGAAGCTGCTAGCCGGGAATTCTCTGCCTGGTTCTACCCGCTGCCCGGAACGCTACGCAGGGCAAAAGCGGTTCTCGTCCTCCGTGCTTGCTTTTTCTCAGAAAGAGCCGTGGTGTGCGTTTTCGCCGGAAAACGCGTTTTCGGCCGAAAACGTGTACGTTTGCACTTCCCCGCCACAGGGAAGCTGCTAGCCGGGAATTCTCTGCCTGGTTCTACCCGCTGCCCGGAACGCTACGCAGGGCAAAAGCGGTTCTCGTCCTCCGTGCTTGCTTTTTCTCAGAAAGAGCCGTGGTGTGCGTTTTCGCCGGAAAACGCGTTTTCGGCCGAAAACGTGTACGTTTGCACTTCCCCGCCACAGGGAAGCTGCTAGCCGGGAATTCTCTGCCTGGTTCTACCCGCTGCCCGGAACGCTACGCAGGGCAAAAGCGGTTCTCGTCCTCCGTGCTTGCTTTTTCGCAGAAAGAGCCGTGGTGTGCGTTTTCGCCGGAAAACGCGTTTTCGGCCGAAAACGTGTACGTTTGCACTTCCCCGCCACAGGGAAGCTGCTAGCCGGGAATTCTCTGCCTGGTTCTACCCGCTGCCCGGAACGCTACGCAGGGCAAAAGCGGTTCTCGTCCTCCGTGCTTGCTTTTTCTCAGAAAGAGCCGTGGTGTGCGTTTTCGCCGGAAAACGCGTTTTCGGCCGAAAACGTGTACGTTTGCACTTCCCCGCCACAGGGAAGCTGCTAGCCGGGAATTCTCTGCCTGGTTCTACCCGCTGCCCGGAACGCTACGCAGGGCAAAAGCGGTTCTCGTCCTCCGTGCTTGCTTTTTCTCAGAAAGAGCCGTGGTGTGCGTTTTCGCCGGAAAACGCGTTTTCGGCCGAAAACGTGTACGTTTGCACTTCCCCGCCACAGGGAAGCTGCTAGCCGGGAATTCTCTGCCTGGTTCTACCCGCTGCCCGGAACGCTACGCAGGGCAAAAGCGGTTCTCGTCCTCCGTGCTTGCTTTTTCTCAGAAAGAGCCGTGGTGTGCGTTTTCGCCGGAAAACGCGTTTTCGGCCGAAAACGTGTACGTTTGCACTTCCCCGCCACAGGGAAGCTGCTAGCCGGGAATTCTCTGCCTGGTTCTACCCGCTGCCCGGAACGCTACGCAGGGCAAAAGCGGTTCTCGTCCTCCGTGCTTGCTTTTTCGCAGAAAGAGCCGTGGTGTGCGTTTTCGCCGGAAAACGCGTTTTCGGCCGAAAACGTGTACGTTTGCACTTCCCCGCCACAGGGAAGCTGCTAGCCGGGAATTCTCTGCCTGGTTCTACCCGCTGCCCGGAACGCTACGCAGGGCAAAAGCGGTTCTCGTCCTCCGTGCTTGCTTTTTCTCAGAAAGAGCCGTGGTGTGCGTTTTCGCCGGAAAACGCGTTTTCGGCCGAAAACGTGTACGTTTGCACTTCCCCGCCACAGGGAAGCTGCTAGCCGGGAATTCTCTGCCTGGTTCTACCCGCTGCCCGGAACGCTACGCAGGGCAAAAGCGGTTCTCGTCCTCCGTGCTTGCTTTTTCTCAGAAAGAGCCGTGGTGTGCGTTTTCGCCGGAAAACGCGTTTTCGGCCGAAAACGTGTACGTTTGCACTTCCCCGCCACAGGGAAGCTGCTAGCCGGGAATTCTCTGCCTGGTTCTACCCGCTGCCCGGAACGCTACGCAGGGCAAAAGCGGTTCTCGTCCTCCGTGCTTGCTTTTTCTCAGAAAGAGCCGTGGTGTGCGTTTTCGCCGGAAAACGCGTTTTCGGCCGAAAACGTGTACGTTTGCACTTCCCCGCCACAGGGAAGCTGCTAGCCGGGAATTCTCTGCCTGGTTCTACCCGCTGCCCGGAACGCTACGCAGGGCAAAAGCGGTTCTCGTCCTCCGTGCTTGCTTTTTCTCAGAAAGAGCCGTGGTGTGCGTTTTCGCCGGAAAACGCGTTTTCGGCCGAAAACGTGTACGTTTGCACTTCCCCGCCACAGGGAAGCTGCTAGCCGGGAATTCTCTGCCTGGTTCTACCCGCTGCCCGGAACGCTACGCAGGGCAAAAGCGGTTCTCGTCCTCCGTGCTTGCTTTTTCTCAGAAAGAGCCGTGGTGTGCGTTTTCGCCGGAAAACGCGTTTTCGGCCGAAAACGTGTACGTTTGCACTTCCCCGCCACAGGGAAGCTGCTAGCCGGGAATTCTCTGCCTGGTTCTACCCGCTGCCCGGAACGCTACGCAGGGCAAAAGCGGTTCTCGTCCTCCGTGCTTGCTTTTTCTCAGAAAGAGCCGTGGTGTGCGTTTTCGCCGGAAAACGCGTTTTCGGCCGAAAACGTGTACGTTTGCACTTCCCCGCCACAGGGAAGCTGCTAGCCGGGAATTCTCTGCCTGGTTCTACCCGCTGCCCGGAACGCTACGCAGGGCAAAAGCGGTTCTCGTCCTCCGTGCTTGCTTTTTCTCAGAAAGAGCCGTGGTGTGCGTTTTCGCCGGAAAACGCGTTTTCGGCCGAAAACGTGTACGTTTGCACTTCCCCGCCACAGGGAAGCTGCTAGCCGGGAATTCTCTGCCTGGTTCTACCCGCTGCCCGGAACGCTACGCAGGGCAAAAGCGGTTCTCGTCCTCCGTGCTTGCTTTTTCTCAGAAAGAGCCGTGGTGTGCGTTTTCGCCGGAAAACGCGTTTTCGGCCGAAAACGTGTACGTTTGCACTTCCCCGCCACAGGGAAGCTGCTAGCCGGGAATTCTCTGCCTGGTTCTACCCGCTGCCCGGAACGCTACGCAGGGCAAAAGCGGTTCTCGTCCTCCGTGCTTGCTTTTTCTCAGAAAGAGCCGTGGTGTGCGTTTTCGCCGGAAAACGCGTTTTCGGCCGAAAACGTGTACGTTTGCACTTCCCCGCCACAGGGAAGCTGCTAGCCGGGAATTCTCTGCCTGGTTCTACCCGCTGCCCGGAACGCTACGCAGGGCAAAAGCGGTTCTCGTCCTCCGTGCTTGCTTTTTCTCAGAAAGAGCCGTGGTGTGCGTTTTCGCCGGAAAACGCGTTTTCGGCCGAAAACGTGTACGTTTGCACTTCCCCGCCACAGGGAAGCTGCTAGCCGGGAATTCTCTGCCTGGTTCTACCCGCTGCCCGGAACGCTACGCAGGGCAAAAGCGGTTCTCGTCCTCCGTGCTTGCTTTTTCTCAGAAAGAGCCGTGGTGTGCGTTTTCGCCGGAAAACGCGTTTTCGGCCGAAAACGTGTACGTTTGCACTTCCCCGCCACAGGGAAGCTGCTAGCCGGGAATTCTCTGCCTGGTTCTACCCGCTGCCCGGAACGCTACGCAGGGCAAAAGCGGTTCTCGTCCTCCGTGCTTGCTTTTTCTCAGAAAGAGCCGTGGTGTGCGTTTTCGCCGGAAAACGCGTTTTCGGCCGAAAACGTGTACGTTTGCACTTCCCCGCCACAGGGAAGCTGCTAGCCGGGAATTCTCTGCCTGGTTCTACCCGCTGCCCGGAACGCTACGCAGGGCAAAAGCGGTTCTCGTCCTCCGTGCTTGCTTTTTCTCAGAAAGAGCCGTGGTGTGCGTTTTCGCCGGAAAACGCGTTTTCGGCCGAAAACGTGTACGTTTGCACTTCCCCGCCACAGGGAAGCTGCTAGCCGGGAATTCTCTGCCTGGTTCTACCCGCTGCCCGGAACGCTACGCAGGGCAAAAGCGGTTCTCGTCCTCCGTGCTTGCTTTTTCTCAGAAAGAGCCGTGGTGTGCGTTTTCGCCGGAAAACGCGTTTTCGGCCGAAAACGTGTACGTTTGCACTTCCCCGCCACAGGGAAGCTGCTAGCCGGGAATTCTCTGCCTGGTTCTACCCGCTGCCCGGAACGCTACGCAGGGCAAAAGCGGTTCTCGTCCTCCGTGCTTGCTTTTTCTCAGAAAGAGCCGTGGTGTGCGTTTTCGCCGGAAAACGCGTTTTCGGCCGAAAACGTGTACGTTTGCACTTCCCCGCCACAGGGAAGCTGCTAGCCGGGAATTCTCTGCCTGGTTCTACCCGCTGCCCGGAACGCTACGCAGGGCAAAAGCGGTTCTCGTCCTCCGTGCTTGCTTTTTCTCAGAAAGAGCCGTGGTGTGCGTTTTCGCCGGAAAACGCGTTTTCGGCCGAAAACGTGTACGTTTGCACTTCCCCGCCACAGGGAAGCTGCTAGCCGGGAATTCTCTGCCTGGTTCTACCCGCTGCCCGGAACGCTACGCAGGGCAAAAGCGGTTCTCGTCCTCCGTGCTTGCTTTTTCTCAGAAAGAGCCGTGGTGTGCGTTTTCGCCGGAAAACGCGTTTTCGGCCGAAAACGTGTACGTTTGCACTTCCCCGCCACAGGGAAGCTGCTAGCCGGGAATTCTCTGCCTGGTTCTACCCGCTGCCCGGAACGCTACGCAGGGCAAAAGCGGTTCTCGTCCTCCGTGCTTGCTTTTTCTCAGAAAGAGCCGTGGTGTGCGTTTTCGCCGGAAAACGCGTTTTCGGCCGAAAACGTGTACGTTTGCACTTCCCCGCCACAGGGAAGCTGCTAGCCGGGAATTCTCTGCCTGGTTCTACCCGCTGCCCGGAACGCTACGCAGGGCAAAAGCGGTTCTCGTCCTCCGTGCTTGCTTTTTCTCAGAAAGAGCCGTGGTGTGCGTTTTCGCCGGAAAACGCGTTTTCGGCCGAAAACGTGTACGTTTGCACTTCCCCGCCACAGGGAAGCTGCTAGCCGGGAATTCTCTGCCTGGTTCTACCCGCTGCCCGGAACGCTACGCAGGGCAAAAGCGGTTCTCGTCCTCCGTGCTTGCTTTTTCTCAGAAAGAGCCGTGGTGTGCGTTTTCGCCGGAAAACGCGTTTTCGGCCGAAAACGTGTACGTTTGCACTTCCCCGCCACAGGGAAGCTGCTAGCCGGGAATTCTCTGCCTGGTTCTACCCGCTGCCCGGAACGCTACGCAGGGCAAAAGCGGTTCTCGTCCTCCGTGCTTGCTTTTTCTCAGAAAGAGCCGTGGTGTGCGTTTTCGCCGGAAAACGCGTTTTCGGCCGAAAACGTGTACGTTTGCACTTCCCCGCCACAGGGAAGCTGCTAGCCGGGAATTCTCTGCCTGGTTCTACCCGCTGCCCGGAACGCTACGCAGGGCAAAAGCGGTTCTCGTCCTCCGTGCTTGCTTTTTCTCAGAAAGAGCCGTGGTGTGCGTTTTCGCCGGAAAACGCGTTTTCGGCCGAAAACGTGTACGTTTGCACTTCCCCGCCACAGGGAAGCTGCTAGCCGGGAATTCTCTGCCTGGTTCTACCCGCTGCCCGGAACGCTACGCAGGGCAAAAGCGGTTCTCGTCCTCCGTGCTTGCTTTTTCTCAGAAAGAGCCGTGGTGTGCGTTTTCGCCGGAAAACGCGTTTTCGGCCGAAAACGTGTACGTTTGCACTTCCCCGCCACAGGGAAGCTGCTAGCCGGGAATTCTCTGCCTGGTTCTACCCGCTGCCCGGAACGCTACGCAGGGCAAAAGCGGTTCTCGTCCTCCGTGCTTGCTTTTTCTCAGAAAGAGCCGTGGTGTGCGTTTTCGCCGGAAAACGCGTTTTCGGCCGAAAACGTGTACGTTTGCACTTCCCCGCCACAGGGAAGCTGCTAGCCGGGAATTCTCTGCCTGGTTCTACCCGCTGCCCGGAACGCTACGCAGGGCAAAAGCGGTTCTCGTCCTCCGTGCTTGCTTTTTCTCAGAAAGAGCCGTGGTGTGCGTTTTCGCCGGAAAACGCGTTTTCGGCCGAAAACGTGTACGTTTGCACTTCCCCGCCACAGGGAAGCTGCTAGCCGGGAATTCTCTGCCTGGTTCTACCCGCTGCCCGGAACGCTACGCAGGGCAAAAGCGGTTCTCGTCCTCCGTGCTTGCTTTTTCTCAGAAAGAGCCGTGGTGTGCGTTTTCGCCGGAAAACGCGTTTTCGGCCGAAAACGTGTACGTTTGCACTTCCCCGCCACAGGGAAGCTGCTAGCCGGGAATTCTCTGCCTGGTTCTACCCGCTGCCCGGAACGCTACGCAGGGCAAAAGCGGTTCTCGTCCTCCGTGCTTGCTTTTTCTCAGAAAGAGCCGTGGTGTGCGTTTTCGCCGGAAAACGCGTTTTCGGCCGAAAACGTGTACGTTTGCACTTCCCCGCCACAGGGAAGCTGCTAGCCGGGAATTCTCTGCCTGGTTCTACCCGCTGCCCGGAACGCTACGCAGGGCAAAAGCGGTTCTCGTCCTCCGTGCTTGCTTTTTCTCAGAAAGAGCCGTGGTGTGCGTTTTCGCCGGAAAACGCGTTTTCGGCCGAAAACGTGTACGTTTGCACTTCCCCGCCACAGGGAAGCTGCTAGCCGGGAATTCTCTGCCTGGTTCTACCCGCTGCCCGGAACGCTACGCAGGGCAAAAGCGGTTCTCGTCCTCCGTGCTTGCTTTTTCTCAGAAAGAGCCGTGGTGTGCGTTTTCGCCGGAAAACGCGTTTTCGGCCGAAAACGTGTACGTTTGCACTTCCCCGCCACAGGGAAGCTGCTAGCCGGGAATTCTCTGCCTGGTTCTACCCGCTGCCCGGAACGCTACGCAGGGCAAAAGCGGTTCTCGTCCTCCGTGCTTGCTTTTTCTCAGAAAGAGCCGTGGTGTGCGTTTTCGCCGGAAAACGCGTTTTCGGCCGAAAACGTGTACGTTTGCACTTCCCCGCCACAGGGAAGCTGCTAGCCGGGAATTCTCTGCCTGGTTCTACCCGCTGCCCGGAACGCTACGCAGGGCAAAAGCGGTTCTCGTCCTCCGTGCTTGCTTTTTCTCAGAAAGAGCCGTGGTGTGCGTTTTCGCCGGAAAACGCGTTTTCGGCCGAAAACGTGTACGTTTGCACTTCCCCGCCACAGGGAAGCTGCTAGCCGGGAATTCTCTGCCTGGTTCTACCCGCTGCCCGGAACGCTACGCAGGGCAAAAGCGGTTCTCGTCCTCCGTGCTTGCTTTTTCTCAGAAAGAGCCGTGGTGTGCGTTTTCGCCGGAAAACGCGTTTTCGGCCGAAAACGTGTACGTTTGCACTTCCCCGCCACAGGGAAGCTGCTAGCCGGGAATTCTCTGCCTGGTTCTACCCGCTGCCCGGAACGCTACGCAGGGCAAAAGCGGTTCTCGTCCTCCGTGCTTGCTTTTTCTCAGAAAGAGCCGTGGTGTGCGTTTTCGCCGGAAAACGCGTTTTCGGCCGAAAACGTGTACGTTTGCACTTCCCCGCCACAGGGAAGCTGCTAGCCGGGAATTCTCTGCCTGGTTCTACCCGCTGCCCGGAACGCTACGCAGGGCAAAAGCGGTTCTCGTCCTCCGTGCTTGCTTTTTCTCAGAAAGAGCCGTGGTGTGCGTTTTCGCCGGAAAACGCGTTTTCGGCCGAAAACGTGTACGTTTGCACTTCCCCGCCACAGGGAAGCTGCTAGCCGGGAATTCTCTGCCTGGTTCTACCCGCTGCCCGGAACGCTACGCAGGGCAAAAGCGGTTCTCGTCCTCCGTGCTTGCTTTTTCTCAGAAAGAGCCGTGGTGTGCGTTTTCGCCGGAAAACGCGTTTTCGGCCGAAAACGTGTACGTTTGCACTTCCCCGCCACAGGGAAGCTGCTAGCCGGGAATTCTCTGCCTGGTTCTACCCGCTGCCCGGAACGCTACGCAGGGCAAAAGCGGTTCTCGTCCTCCGTGCTTGCTTTTTCTCAGAAAGAGCCGTGGTGTGCGTTTTCGCCGGAAAACGCGTTTTCGGCCGAAAACGTGTACGTTTGCACTTCCCCGCCACAGGGAAGCTGCTAGCCGGGAATTCTCTGCCTGGTTCTACCCGCTGCCCGGAACGCTACGCAGGGCAAAAGCGGTTCTCGTCCTCCGTGCTTGCTTTTTCTCAGAAAGAGCCGTGGTGTGCGTTTTCGCCGGAAAACGCGTTTTCGGCCGAAAACGTGTACGTTTGCACTTCCCCGCCACAGGGAAGCTGCTAGCCGGGAATTCTCTGCCTGGTTCTACCCGCTGCCCGGAACGCTACGCAGGGCAAAAGCGGTTCTCGTCCTCCGTGCTTGCTTTTTCTCAGAAAGAGCCGTGGTGTGCGTTTTCGCCGGAAAACGCGTTTTCGGCCGAAAACGTGTACGTTTGCACTTCCCCGCCACAGGGAAGCTGCTAGCCGGGAATTCTCTGCCTGGTTCTACCCGCTGCCCGGAACGCTACGCAGGGCAAAAGCGGTTCTCGTCCTCCGTGCTTGCTTTTTCTCAGAAAGAGCCGTGGTGTGCGTTTTCGCCGGAAAACGCGTTTTCGGCCGAAAACGTGTACGTTTGCACTTCCCCGCCACAGGGAAGCTGCTAGCCGGGAATTCTCTGCCTGGTTCTACCCGCTGCCCGGAACGCTACGCAGGGCAAAAGCGGTTCTCGTCCTCCGTGCTTGCTTTTTCTCAGAAAGAGCCGTGGTGTGCGTTTTCGCCGGAAAACGCGTTTTCGGCCGAAAACGTGTACGTTTGCACTTCCCCGCCACAGGGAAGCTGCTAGCCGGGAATTCTCTGCCTGGTTCTACCCGCTGCCCGGAACGCTACGCAGGGCAAAAGCGGTTCTCGTCCTCCGTGCTTGCTTTTTCTCAGAAAGAGCCGTGGTGTGCGTTTTCGCCGGAAAACGCGTTTTCGGCCGAAAACGTGTACGTTTGCACTTCCCCGCCACAGGGAAGCTGCTAGCCGGGAATTCTCTGCCTGGTTCTACCCGCTGCCCGGAACGCTACGCAGGGCAAAAGCGGTTCTCGTCCTCCGTGCTTGCTTTTTCTCAGAAAGAGCCGTGGTGTGCGTTTTCGCCGGAAAACGCGTTTTCGGCCGAAAACGTGTACGTTTGCACTTCCCCGCCACAGGGAAGCTGCTAGCCGGGAATTCTCTGCCTGGTTCTACCCGCTGCCCGGAACGCTACGCAGGGCAAAAGCGGTTCTCGTCCTCCGTGCTTGCTTTTTCTCAGAAAGAGCCGTGGTGTGCGTTTTCGCCGGAAAACGCGTTTTCGGCCGAAAACGTGTACGTTTGCACTTCCCCGCCACAGGGAAGCTGCTAGCCGGGAATTCTCTGCCTGGTTCTACCCGCTGCCCGGAACGCTACGCAGGGCAAAAGCGGTTCTCGTCCTCCGTGCTTGCTTTTTCTCAGAAAGAGCCGTGGTGTGCGTTTTCGCCGGAAAACGCGTTTTCGGCCGAAAACGTGTACGTTTGCACTTCCCCGCCACAGGGAAGCTGCTAGCCGGGAATTCTCTGCCTGGTTCTACCCGCTGCCCGGAACGCTACGCAGGGCAAAAGCGGTTCTCGTCCTCCGTGCTTGCTTTTTCTCAGAAAGAGCCGTGGTGTGCGTTTTCGCCGGAAAACGCGTTTTCGGCCGAAAACGTGTACGTTTGCACTTCCCCGCCACAGGGAAGCTGCTAGCCGGGAATTCTCTGCCTGGTTCTACCCGCTGCCCGGAACGCTACGCAGGGCAAAAGCGGTTCTCGTCCTCCGTGCTTGCTTTTTCTCAGAAAGAGCCGTGGTGTGCGTTTTCGCCGGAAAACGCGTTTTCGGCCGAAAACGTGTACGTTTGCACTTCCCCGCCACAGGGAAGCTGCTAGCCGGGAATTCTCTGCCTGGTTCTACCCGCTGCCCGGAACGCTACGCAGGGCAAAAG
The DNA here is from genome assembly GCF_965140245.1 of Athene noctua. Classification (NCBI taxonomy): domain Eukaryota; kingdom Metazoa; phylum Chordata; class Aves; order Strigiformes; family Strigidae; genus Athene; species Athene noctua. The sequence continues at coordinate 25,299 of NW_027437764.1, forward strand.
CGGTTCTCGTCCTCCGTGCTTGCTTTTTCTCAGAAAGAGCCGTGGTGTGCGTTTTCGCCGGAAAACGCGTTTTCGGCCGAAAACGTGTACGTTTGCACTTCCCCGCCACAGGGAAGCTGCTAGCCGGGAATTCTCTGCCTGGTTCTACCCGCTGCCCGGAACGCTACGCAGGGCAAAAGCGGTTCTCGTCCTCCGTGCTTGCTTTTTCTCAGAAAGAGCCGTGGTGTGCGTTTTCGCCGGAAAACGCGTTTTCGGCCGAAAACGTGTACGTTTGCACTTCCCCGCCACAGGGAAGCTGCTAGCCGGGAATTCTCTGCCTGGTTCTACCCGCTGCCCGGAACGCTACGCAGGGCAAAAGCGGTTCTCGTCCTCCGTGCTTGCTTTTTCTCAGAAAGAGCCGTGGTGTGCGTTTTCGCCGGAAAACGCGTTTTCGGCCGAAAACGTGTACGTTTGCACTTCCCCGCCACAGGGAAGCTGCTAGCCGGGAATTCTCTGCCTGGTTCTACCCGCTGCCCGGAACGCTACGCAGGGCAAAAGCGGTTCTCGTCCTCCGTGCTTGCTTTTTCTCAGAAAGAGCCGTGGTGTGCGTTTTCGCCGGAAAACGCGTTTTCGGCCGAAAACGTGTACGTTTGCACTTCCCCGCCACAGGGAAGCTGCTAGCCGGGAATTCTCTGCCTGGTTCTACCCGCTGCCCGGAACGCTACGCAGGGCAAAAGCGGTTCTCGTCCTCCGTGCTTGCTTTTTCTCAGAAAGAGCCGTGGTGTGCGTTTTCGCCGGAAAACGCGTTTTCGGCCGAAAACGTGTACGTTTGCACTTCCCCGCCACAGGGAAGCTGCTAGCCGGGAATTCTCTGCCTGGTTCTACCCGCTGCCCGGAACGCTACGCAGGGCAAAAGCGGTTCTCGTCCTCCGTGCTTGCTTTTTCTCAGAAAGAGCCGTGGTGTGCGTTTTCGCCGGAAAACGCGTTTTCGGCCGAAAACGTGTACGTTTGCACTTCCCCGCCACAGGGAAGCTGCTAGCCGGGAATTCTCTGCCTGGTTCTACCCGCTGCCCGGAACGCTACGCAGGGCAAAAGCGGTTCTCGTCCTCCGTGCTTGCTTTTTCTCAGAAAGAGCCGTGGTGTGCGTTTTCGCCGGAAAACGCGTTTTCGGCCGAAAACGTGTACGTTTGCACTTCCCCGCCACAGGGAAGCTGCTAGCCGGGAATTCTCTGCCTGGTTCTACCCGCTGCCCGGAACGCTACGCAGGGCAAAAGCGGTTCTCGTCCTCCGTGCTTGCTTTTTCTCAGAAAGAGCCGTGGTGTGCGTTTTCGCCGGAAAACGCGTTTTCGGCCGAAAACGTGTACGTTTGCACTTCCCCGCCACAGGGAAGCTGCTAGCCGGGAATTCTCTGCCTGGTTCTACCCGCTGCCCGGAACGCTACGCAGGGCAAAAGCGGTTCTCGTCCTCCGTGCTTGCTTTTTCTCAGAAAGAGCCGTGGTGTGCGTTTTCGCCGGAAAACGCGTTTTCGGCCGAAAACGTGTACGTTTGCACTTCCCCGCCACAGGGAAGCTGCTAGCCGGGAATTCTCTGCCTGGTTCTACCCGCTGCCCGGAACGCTACGCAGGGCAAAAGCGGTTCTCGTCCTCAGTGCTTGCTTTTTCTCAGAAAGAGCCGTGGTGTGCGTTTTCGCCGGAAAACGCGTTTTCGGCCGAAAACGTGTACGTTTGCACTTCCCCGCCACAGGGAAGCTGCTAGCCGGGAATTCTCTGCCTGGTTCTACCCGCTGCCCGGAACGCTACGCAGGGCAAAAGCGGTTCTCGTCCTCCGTGCTTGCTTTTTCTCAGAAAGAGCCGTGGTGTGCGTTTTCGCCGGAAAACGCGTTTTCGGCCGAAAACGTGTACGTTTGCACTTCCCCGCCACAGGGAAGCTGCTAGCCGGGAATTCTCTGCCTGGTTCTACCCGCTGCCCGGAACGCTACGCAGGGCAAAAGCGGTTCTCGTCCTCCGTGCTTGCTTTTTCTCAGAAAGAGCCGTGGTGTGCGTTTTCGCCGGAAAACGCGTTTTCGGCCGAAAACGTGTACGTTTGCACTTCCCCGCCACAGGGAAGCTGCTAGCCGGGAATTCTCTGCCTGGTTCTACCCGCTGCCCGGAACGCTACGCAGGGCAAAAGCGGTTCTCGTCCTCCGTGCTTGCTTTTTCTCAGAAAGAGCCGTGGTGTGCGTTTTCGCCGGAAAACGCGTTTTCGGCCGAAAACGTGTACGTTTGCACTTCCCCGCCACAGGGAAGCTGCTAGCCGGGAATTCTCTGCCTGGTTCTACCCGCTGCCCGGAACGCTACGCAGGGCAAAAGCGGTTCTCGTCCTCCGTGCTTGCTTTTTCTCAGAAAGAGCCGTGGTGTGCGTTTTCGCCGGAAAACGCGTTTTCGGCCGAAAACGTGTACGTTTGCACTTCCCCGCCACAGGGAAGCTGCTAGCCGGGAATTCTCTGCCTGGTTCTACCCGCTGCCCGGAACGCTACGCAGGGCAAAAGCGGTTCTCGTCCTCCGTGCTTGCTTTTTCTCAGAAAGAGCCGTGGTGTGCGTTTTCGCCGGAAAACGCGTTTTCGGCCGAAAACGTGTACGTTTGCACTTCCCCGCCACAGGGAAGCTGCTAGCCGGGAATTCTCTGCCTGGTTCTACCCGCTGCCCGGAACGCTACGCAGGGCAAAAGCGGTTCTCGTCCTCCGTGCTTGCTTTTTCTCAGAAAGAGCCGTGGTGTGCGTTTTCGCCGGAAAACGCGTTTTCGGCCGAAAACGTGTACGTTTGCACTTCCCCGCCACAGGGAAGCTGCTAGCCGGGAATTCTCTGCCTGGTTCTACCCGCTGCCCGGAACGCTACGCAGGGCAAAAGCGGTTCTCGTCCTCCGTGCTTGCTTTTTCTCAGAAAGAGCCGTGGTGTGCGTTTTCGCCGGAAAACGCGTTTTCGGCCGAAAACGTGTACGTTTGCACTTCCCCGCCACAGGGAAGCTGCTAGCCGGGAATTCTCTGCCTGGTTCTACCCGCTGCCCGGAACGCTACGCAGGGCAAAAGCGGTTCTCGTCCTCCGTGCTTGCTTTTTCTCAGAAAGAGCCGTGGTGTGCGTTTTCGCCGGAAAACGCGTTTTCGGCCGAAAACGTGTACGTTTGCACTTCCCCGCCACAGGGAAGCTGCTAGCCGGGAATTCTCTGCCTGGTTCTACCCGCTGCCCGGAACGCTACGCAGGGCAAAAGCGGTTCTCGTCCTCCGTGCTTGCTTTTTCTCAGAAAGAGCCGTGGTGTGCGTTTTCGCCGGAAAACGCGTTTTCGGCCGAAAACGTGTACGTTTGCACTTCCCCGCCACAGGGAAGCTGCTAGCCGGGAATTCTCTGCCTGGTTCTACCCGCTGCCCGGAACGCTACGCAGGGCAAAAGCGGTTCTCGTCCTCCGTGCTTGCTTTTTCTCAGAAAGAGCCGTGGTGTGCGTTTTCGCCGGAAAACGCGTTTTCGGCCGAAAACGTGTACGTTTGCACTTCCCCGCCACAGGGAAGCTGCTAGCCGGGAATTCTCTGCCTGGTTCTACCCGCTGCCCGGAACGCTACGCAGGGCAAAAGCGGTTCTCGTCCTCCGTGCTTGCTTTTTCTCAGAAAGAGCCGTGGTGTGCGTTTTCGCCGGAAAACGCGTTTTCGGCCGAAAACGTGTACGTTTGCACTTCCCCGCCACAGGGAAGCTGCTAGCCGGGAATTCTCTGCCTGGTTCTACCCGCTGCCCGGAACGCTACGCAGGGCAAAAGCGGTTCTCGTCCTCCGTGCTTGCTTTTTCTCAGAAAGAGCCGTGGTGTGCGTTTTCGCCGGAAAACGCGTTTTCGGCCGAAAACGTGTACGTTTGCACTTCCCCGCCACAGGGAAGCTGCTAGCCGGGAATTCTCTGCCTGGTTCTACCCGCTGCCCGGAACGCTACGCAGGGCAAAAGCGGTTCTCGTCCTCCGTGCTTGCTTTTTCTCAGAAAGAGCCGTGGTGTGCGTTTTCGCCGGAAAACGCGTTTTCGGCCGAAAACGTGTACGTTTGCACTTCCCCGCCACAGGGAAGCTGCTAGCCGGGAATTCTCTGCCTGGTTCTACCCGCTGCCCGGAACGCTACGCAGGGCAAAAGCGGTTCTCGTCCTCCGTGCTTGCTTTTTCTCAGAAAGAGCCGTGGTGTGCGTTTTCGCCGGAAAACGCGTTTTCGGCCGAAAACGTGTACGTTTGCACTTCCCCGCCACAGGGAAGCTGCTAGCCGGGAATTCTCTGCCTGGTTCTACCCGCTGCCCGGAACGCTACGCAGGGCAAAAGCGGTTCTCGTCCTCCGTGCTTGCTTTTTCTCAGAAAGAGCCGTGGTGTGCGTTTTCGCCGGAAAACGCGTTTTCGGCCGAAAACGTGTACGTTTGCACTTCCCCGCCACAGGGAAGCTGCTAGCCGGGAATTCTCTGCCTGGTTCTACCCGCTGCCCGGAACGCTACGCAGGGCAAAAGCGGTTCTCGTCCTCCGTGCTTGCTTTTTCTCAGAAAGAGCCGTGGTGTGCGTTTTCGCCGGAAAACGCGTTTTCGGCCGAAAACGTGTACGTTTGCACTTCCCCGCCACAGGGAAGCTGCTAGCCGGGAATTCTCTGCCTGGTTCTACCCGCTGCCCGGAACGCTACGCAGGGCAAAAGCGGTTCTCGTCCTCCGTGCTTGCTTTTTCTCAGAAAGAGCCGTGGTGTGCGTTTTCGCCGGAAAACGCGTTTTCGGCCGAAAACGTGTACGTTTGCACTTCCCCGCCACAGGGAAGCTGCTAGCCGGGAATTCTCTGCCTGGTTCTACCCGCTGCCCGGAACGCTACGCAGGGCAAAAGCGGTTCTCGTCCTCCGTGCTTGCTTTTTCTCAGAAAGAGCCGTGGTGTGCGTTTTCGCCGGAAAACGCGTTTTCGGCCGAAAACGTGTACGTTTGCACTTCCCCGCCACAGGGAAGCTGCTAGCCGGGAATTCTCTGCCTGGTTCTACCCGCTGCCCGGAACGCTACGCAGGGCAAAAGCGGTTCTCGTCCTCCGTGCTTGCTTTTTCTCAGAAAGAGCCGTGGTGTGCGTTTTCGCCGGAAAACGCGTTTTCGGCCGAAAACGTGTACGTTTGCACTTCCCCGCCACAGGGAAGCTGCTAGCCGGGAATTCTCTGCCTGGTTCTACCCGCTGCCCGGAACGCTACGCAGGGCAAAAGCGGTTCTCGTCCTCCGTGCTTGCTTTTTCTCAGAAAGAGCCGTGGTGTGCGTTTTCGCCGGAAAACGCGTTTTCGGCCGAAAACGTGTACGTTTGCACTTCCCCGCCACAGGGAAGCTGCTAGCCGGGAATTCTCTGCCTGGTTCTACCCGCTGCCCGGAACGCTACGCAGGGCAAAAGCGGTTCTCGTCCTCCGTGCTTGCTTTTTCTCAGAAAGAGCCGTGGTGTGCGTTTTCGCCGGAAAACGCGTTTTCGGCCGAAAACGTGTACGTTTGCACTTCCCCGCCACAGGGAAGCTGCTAGCCGGGAATTCTCTGCCTGGTTCTACCCGCTGCCCGGAACGCTACGCAGGGCAAAAGCGGTTCTCGTCCTCCGTGCTTGCTTTTTCTCAGAAAGAGCCGTGGTGTGCGTTTTCGCCGGAAAACGCGTTTTCGGCCGAAAACGTGTACGTTTGCACTTCCCCGCCACAGGGAAGCTGCTAGCCGGGAATTCTCTGCCTGGTTCTACCCGCTGCCCGGAACGCTACGCAGGGCAAAAGCGGTTCTCGTCCTCCGTGCTTGCTTTTTCTCAGAAAGAGCCGTGGTGTGCGTTTTCGCCGGAAAACGCGTTTTCGGCCGAAAACGTGTACGTTTGCACTTCCCCGCCACAGGGAAGCTGCTAGCCGGGAATTCTCTGCCTGGTTCTACCCGCTGCCCGGAACGCTACGCAGGGCAAAAGCGGTTCTCGTCCTCCGTGCTTGCTTTTTCTCAGAAAGAGCCGTGGTGTGCGTTTTCGCCGGAAAACGCGTTTTCGGCCGAAAACGTGTACGTTTGCACTTCCCCGCCACAGGGAAGCTGCTAGCCGGGAATTCTCTGCCTGGTTCTACCCGCTGCCCGGAACGCTACGCAGGGCAAAAGCGGTTCTCGTCCTCCGTGCTTGCTTTTTCTCAGAAAGAGCCGTGGTGTGCGTTTTCGCCGGAAAACGCGTTTTCGGCCGAAAACGTGTACGTTTGCACTTCCCCGCCACAGGGAAGCTGCTAGCCGGGAATTCTCTGCCTGGTTCTACCCGCTGCCCGGAACGCTACGCAGGGCAAAAGCGGTTCTCGTCCTCCGTGCTTGCTTTTTCTCAGAAAGAGCCGTGGTGTGCGTTTTCGCCGGAAAACGCGTTTTCGGCCGAAAACGTGTACGTTTGCACTTCCCCGCCACAGGGAAGCTGCTAGCCGGGAATTCTCTGCCTGGTTCTACCCGCTGCCCGGAACGCTACGCAGGGCAAAAGCGGTTCTCGTCCTCCGTGCTTGCTTTTTCTCAGAAAGAGCCGTGGTGTGCGTTTTCGCCGGAAAACGCGTTTTCGGCCGAAAACGTGTACGTTTGCACTTCCCCGCCACAGGGAAGCTGCTAGCCGGGAATTCTCTGCCTGGTTCTACCCGCTGCCCGGAACGCTACGCAGGGCAAAAGCGGTTCTCGTCCTCCGTGCTTGCTTTTTCTCAGAAAGAGCCGTGGTGTGCGTTTTCGCCGGAAAACGCGTTTTCGGCCGAAAACGTGTACGTTTGCACTTCCCCGCCACAGGGAAGCTGCTAGCCGGGAATTCTCTGCCTGGTTCTACCCGCTGCCCGGAACGCTACGCAGGGCAAAAGCGGTTCTCGTCCTCCGTGCTTGCTTTTTCTCAGAAAGAGCCGTGGTGTGCGTTTTCGCCGGAAAACGCGTTTTCGGCCGAAAACGTGTACGTTTGCACTTCCCCGCCACAGGGAAGCTGCTAGCCGGGAATTCTCTGCCTGGTTCTACCCGCTGCCCGGAACGCTACGCAGGGCAAAAGCGGTTCTCGTCCTCCGTGCTTGCTTTTTCTCAGAAAGAGCCGTGGTGTGCGTTTTCGCCGGAAAACGCGTTTTCGGCCGAAAACGTGTACGTTTGCACTTCCCCGCCACAGGGAAGCTGCTAGCCGGGAATTCTCTGCCTGGTTCTACCCGCTGCCCGGAACGCTACGCAGGGCAAAAGCGGTTCTCGTCCTCCGTGCTTGCTTTTTCTCAGAAAGAGCCGTGGTGTGCGTTTTCGCCGGAAAACGCGTTTTCGGCCGAAAACGTGTACGTTTGCACTTCCCCGCCACAGGGAAGCTGCTAGCCGGGAATTCTCTGCCTGGTTCTACCCGCTGCCCGGAACGCTACGCAGGGCAAAAGCGGTTCTCGTCCTCCGTGCTTGCTTTTTCTCAGAAAGAGCCGTGGTGTGCGTTTTCGCCGGAAAACGCGTTTTCGGCCGAAAACGTGTACGTTTGCACTTCCCCGCCACAGGGAAGCTGCTAGCCGGGAATTCTCTGCCTGGTTCTACCCGCTGCCCGGAACGCTACGCAGGGCAAAAGCGGTTCTCGTCCTCCGTGCTTGCTTTTTCTCAGAAAGAGCCGTGGTGTGCGTTTTCGCCGGAAAACGCGTTTTCGGCCGAAAACGTGTACGTTTGCACTTCCCCGCCACAGGGAAGCTGCTAGCCGGGAATTCTCTGCCTGGTTCTACCCGCTGCCCGGAACGCTACGCAGGGCAAAAGCGGTTCTCGTCCTCCGTGCTTGCTTTTTCTCAGAAAGAGCCGTGGTGTGCGTTTTCGCCGGAAAACGCGTTTTCGGCCGAAAACGTGTACGTTTGCACTTCCCCGCCACAGGGAAGCTGCTAGCCGGGAATTCTCTGCCTGGTTCTACCCGCTGCCCGGAACGCTACGCAGGGCAAAAGCGGTTCTCGTCCTCCGTGCTTGCTTTTTCTCAGAAAGAGCCGTGGTGTGCGTTTTCGCCGGAAAACGCGTTTTCGGCCGAAAACGTGTACGTTTGCACTTCCCCGCCACAGGGAAGCTGCTAGCCGGGAATTCTCTGCCTGGTTCTACCCGCTGCCCGGAACGCTACGCAGGGCAAAAGCGGTTCTCGTCCTCCGTGCTTGCTTTTTCTCAGAAAGAGCCGTGGTGTGCGTTTTCGCCGGAAAACGCGTTTTCGGCCGAAAACGTGTACGTTTGCACTTCCCCGCCACAGGGAAGCTGCTAGCCGGGAATTCTCTGCCTGGTTCTACCCGCTGCCCGGAACGCTACGCAGGGCAAAAGCGGTTCTCGTCCTCCGTGCTTGCTTTTTCTCAGAAAGAGCCGTGGTGTGCGTTTTCGCCGGAAAACGCGTTTTCGGCCGAAAACGTGTACGTTTGCACTTCCCCGCCACAGGGAAGCTGCTAGCCGGGAATTCTCTGCCTGGTTCTACCCGCTGCCCGGAACGCTACGCAGGGCAAAGCGGTTCTCGTCCTCCGTGCTTGCTTTTTCTCAGAAAGAGCCGTGGTGTGCGTTTTCGCCGGAAAACGCGTTTTCGGCCGAAAACGTGTACGTTTGCACTTCCCCGCCACAGGGAAGCTGCTAGCCGGGAATTCTCTGCCTGGTTCTACCCGCTGCCCGGAACGCTACGCAGGGCAAAAGCGGTTCTCGTCCTCCGTGCTTGCTTTTTCTCAGAAAGAGCCGTGGTGTGCGTTTTCGCCGGAAAACGCGTTTTCGGCCGAAAACGTGTACGTTTGCACTTCCCCGCCACAGGGAAGCTGCTAGCCGGGAATTCTCTGCCTGGTTCTACCCGCTGCCCGGAACGCTACGCAGGGCAAAAGCGGTTCTCGTCCTCCGTGCTTGCTTTTTCTCAGAAAGAGCCGTGGTGTGCGTTTTCGCCGGAAAACGCGTTTTCGGCCGAAAACGTGTACGTTTGCACTTCCCCGCCACAGGGAAGCTGCTAGCCGGGAATTCTCTGCCTGGTTCTACCCGCTGCCCGGAACGCTACGCAGGGCAAAAGCGGTTCTCGTCCTCCGTGCTTGCTTTTTCTCAGAAAGAGCCGTGGTGTGCGTTTTCGCCGGAAAACGCGTTTTCGGCCGAAAACGTGTACGTTTGCACTTCCCCGCCACAGGGAAGCTGCTAGCCGGGAATTCTCTGCCTGGTTCTACCCGCTGCCCGGAACGCTACGCAGGGCAAAAGCGGTTCTCGTCCTCCGTGCTTGCTTTTTCTCAGAAAGAGCCGTGGTGTGCGTTTTCGCCGGAAAACGCGTTTTCGGCCGAAAACGTGTACGTTTGCACTTCCCCGCCACAGGGAAGCTGCTAGCCGGGAATTCTCTGCCTGGTTCTACCCGCTGCCCGGAACGCTACGCAGGGCAAAAGCGGTTCTCGTCCTCCGTGCTTGCTTTTTCTCAGAAAGAGCCGTGGTGTGCGTTTTCGCCGGAAAACGCGTTTTCGGCCGAAAACGTGTACGTTTGCACTTCCCCGCCACAGGGAAGCTGCTAGCCGGGAATTCTCTGCCTGGTTCTACCCGCTGCCCGGAACGCTACGCAGGGCAAAAGCGGTTCTCGTCCTCCGTGCTTGCTTTTTCTCAGAAAGAGCCGTGGTGTGCGTTTTCGCCGGAAAACGCGTTTTCGGCCGAAAACGTGTACGTTTGCACTTCCCCGCCACAGGGAAGCTGCTAGCCGGGAATTCTCTGCCTGGTTCTACCCGCTGCCCGGAACGCTACGCAGGGCAAAAGCGGTTCTCGTCCTCCGTGCTTGCTTTTTCTCAGAAAGAGCCGTGGTGTGCGTTTTCGCCGGAAAACGCGTTTTCGGCCGAAAACGTGTACGTTTGCACTTCCCCGCCACAGGGAAGCTGCTAGCCGGGAATTCTCTGCCTGGTTCTACCCGCTGCCCGGAACGCTACGCAGGGCAAAAGCGGTTCTCGTCCTCCGTGCTTGCTTTTTCTCAGAAAGAGCCGTGGTGTGCGTTTTCGCCGGAAAACGCGTTTTCGGCCGAAAACGTGTACGTTTGCACTTCCCCGCCACAGGGAAGCTGCTAGCCGGGAATTCTCTGCCTGGTTCTACCCGCTGCCCGGAACGCTACGCAGGGCAAAAGCGGTTCTCGTCCTCCGTGCTTGCTTTTTCTCAGAAAGAGCCGTGGTGTGCGTTTTCGCCGGAAAACGCGTTTTCGGCCGAAAACGTGTACGTTTGCACTTCCCCGCCACAGGGAAGCTGCTAGCCGGGAATTCTCTGCCTGGTTCTACCCGCTGCCCGGAACGCTACGCAGGGCAAAAGCGGTTCTCGTCCTCCGTGCTTGCTTTTTCTCAGAAAGAGCCGTGGTGTGCGTTTTCGCCGGAAAACGCGTTTTCGGCCGAAAACGTGTACGTTTGCACTTCCCCGCCACAGGGAAGCTGCTAGCCGGGAATTCTCTGCCTGGTTCTACCCGCTGCCCGGAACGCTACGCAGGGCAAAAGCGGTTCTCGTCCTCCGTGCTTGCTTTTTCTCAGAAAGAGCCGTGGTGTGCGTTTTCGCCGGAAAACGCGTTTTCGGCCGAAAACGTGTACGTTTGCACTTCCCCGCCACAGGGAAGCTGCTAGCCGGGAATTCTCTGCCTGGTTCTACCCGCTGCCCGGAACGCTACGCAGGGCAAAAGCGGTTCTCGTCCTCCGTGCTTGCTTTTTCTCAGAAAGAGCCGTGGTGTGCGTTTTCGCCGGAAAACGCGTTTTCGGCCGAAAACGTGTACGTTTGCACTTCCCCGCCACAGGGAAGCTGCTAGCCGGGAATTCTCTGCCTGGTTCTACCCGCTGCCCGGAACGCTACGCAGGGCAAAAGCGGTTCTCGTCCTCCGTGCTTGCTTTTTCTCAGAAAGAGCCGTGGTGTGCGTTTTCGCCGGAAAACGCGTTTTCGGCCGAAAACGTGTACGTTTGCACTTCCCCGCCACAGGGAAGCTGCTAGCCGGGAATTCTCTGCCTGGTTCTACCCGCTGCCCGGAACGCTACGCAGGGCAAAAGCGGTTCTCGTCCTCCGTGCTTGCTTTTTCTCAGAAAGAGCCGTGGTGTGCGTTTTCGCCGGAAAACGCGTTTTCGGCCGAAAACGTGTACGTTTGCACTTCCCCGCCACAGGGAAGCTGCTAGCCGGGAATTCTCTGCCTGGTTCTACCCGCTGCCCGGAACGCTACGCAGGGCAAAAGCGGTTCTCGTCCTCCGTGCTTGCTTTTTCTCAGAAAGAGCCGTGGTGTGCGTTTTCGCCGGAAAACGCGTTTTCGGCCGAAAACGTGTACGTTTGCACTTCCCCGCCACAGGGAAGCTGCTAGCCGGGAATTCTCTGCCTGGTTCTACCCGCTGCCCGGAACGCTACGCAGGGCAAAAGCGGTTCTCGTCCTCCGTGCTTGCTTTTTCTCAGAAAGAGCCGTGGTGTGCGTTTTCGCCGGAAAACGCGTTTTCGGCCGAAAACGTGTACGTTTGCACTTCCCCGCCACAGGGAAGCTGCTAGCCGGGAATTCTCTGCCTGGTTCTACCCGCTGCCCGGAACGCTACGCAGGGCAAAAGCGGTTCTCGTCCTCCGTGCTTGCTTTTTCTCAGAAAGAGCCGTGGTGTGCGTTTTCGCCGGAAAACGCGTTTTCGGCCGAAAACGTGTACGTTTGCACTTCCCCGCCACAGGGAAGCTGCTAGCCGGGAATTCTCTGCCTGGTTCTACCCGCTGCCCGGAACGCTACGCAGGGCAAAAGCGGTTCTCGTCCTCCGTGCTTGCTTTTTCTCAGAAAGAGCCGTGGTGTGCGTTTTCGCCGGAAAACGCGTTTTCGGCCGAAAACGTGTACGTTTGCACTTCCCCGCCACAGGGAAGCTGCTAGCCGGGAATTCTCTGCCTGGTTCTACCCGCTGCCCGGAACGCTACGCAGGGCAAAAGCGGTTCTCGTCCTCCGTGCTTGCTTTTTCTCAGAAAGAGCCGTGGTGTGCGTTTTCGCCGGAAAACGCGTTTTCGGCCGAAAACGTGTACGTTTGCACTTCCCCGCCACAGGGAAGCTGCTAGCCGGGAATTCTCTGCCTGGTTCTACCCGCTGCCCGGAACGCTACGCAGGGCAAAAGCGGTTCTCGTCCTCCGTGCTTGCTTTTTCTCAGAAAGAGCCGTGGTGTGCGTTTTCGCCGGAAAACGCGTTTTCGGCCGAAAACGTGTACGTTTGCACTTCCCCGCCACAGGGAAGCTGCTAGCCGGGAATTCTCTGCCTGGTTCTACCCGCTGCCCGGAACGCTACGCAGGGCAAAAGCGGTTCTCGTCCTCCGTGCTTGCTTTTTCTCAGAAAGAGCCGTGGTGTGCGTTTTCGCCGGAAAACGCGTTTTCGGCCGAAAACGTGTACGTTTGCACTTCCCCGCCACAGGGAAGCTGCTAGCCGGGAATTCTCTGCCTGGTTCTACCCGCTGCCCGGAACGCTACGCAGGGCAAAAGCGGTTCTCGTCCTCCGTGCTTGCTTTTTCTCAGAAAGAGCCGTGGTGTGCGTTTTCGCCGGAAAACGCGTTTTCGGCCGAAAACGTGTACGTTTGCACTTCCCCGCCACAGGGAAGCTGCTAGCCGGGAATTCTCTGCCTGGTTCTACCCGCTGCCCGGAACGCTACGCAGGGCAAAAGCGGTTCTCGTCCTCCGTGCTTGCTTTTTCTCAGAAAGAGCCGTGGTGTGCGTTTTCGCCGGAAAACGCGTTTTCGGCCGAAAACGTGTACGTTTGCACTTCCCCGCCACAGGGAAGCTGCTAGCCGGGAATTCTCTGCCTGGTTCTACCCGCTGCCCGGAACGCTACGCAGGGCAAAAGCGGTTCTCGTCCTCCGTGCTTGCTTTTTCTCAGAAAGAGCCGTGGTGTGCGTTTTCGCCGGAAAACGCGTTTTCGGCCGAAAACGTGTACGTTTGCACTTCCCCGCCACAGGGAAGCTGCTAGCCGGGAATTCTCTGCCTGGTTCTACCCGCTGCCCGGAACGCTACGCAGGGCAAAAGCGGTTCTCGTCCTCCGTGCTTGCTTTTTCTCAGAAAGAGCCGTGGTGTGCGTTTTCGCCGGAAAACGCGTTTTCGGCCGAAAACGTGTACGTTTGCACTTCCCCGCCACAGGGAAGCTGCTAGCCGGGAATTCTCTGCCTGGTTCTACCCGCTGCCCGGAACGCTACGCAGGGCAAAAGCGGTTCTCGTCCTCCGTGCTTGCTTTTTCTCAGAAAGAGCCGTGGTGTGCGTTTTCGCCGGAAAACGCGTTTTCGGCCGAAAACGTGTACGTTTGCACTTCCCCGCCACAGGGAAGCTGCTAGCCGGGAATTCTCTGCCTGGTTCTACCCGCTGCCCGGAACGCTACGCAGGGCAAAAGCGGTTCTCGTCCTCCGTGCTTGCTTTTTCTCAGAAAGAGCCGTGGTGTGCGTTTTCGCCGGAAAACGCGTTTTCGGCCGAAAACGTGTACGTTTGCACTTCCCCGCCACAGGGAAGCTGCTAGCCGGGAATTCTCTGCCTGGTTCTACCCGCTGCCCGGAACGCTACGCAGGGCAAAAGCGGTTCTCGTCCTCCGTGCTTGCTTTTTCTCAGAAAGAGCCGTGGTGTGCGTTTTCGCCGGAAAACGCGTTTTCGGCCGAAAACGTGTACGTTTGCACTTCCCCGCCACAGGGAAGCTGCTAGCCGGGAATTCTCTGCCTGGTTCTACCCGCTGCCCGGAACGCTACGCAGGGCAAAAGCGGTTCTCGTCCTCCGTGCTTGCTTTTTCTCAGAAAGAGCCGTGGTGTGCGTTTTCGCCGGAAAACGCGTTTTCGGCCGAAAACGTGTACGTTTGCACTTCCCCGCCACAGGGAAGCTGCTAGCCGGGAATTCTCTGCCTGGTTCTACCCGCTGCCCGGAACGCTACGCAGGGCAAAAGCGGTTCTCGTCCTCCGTGCTTGCTTTTTCTCAGAAAGAGCCGTGGTGTGCGTTTTCGCCGGAAAACGCGTTTTCGGCCGAAAACGTGTACGTTTGCACTTCCCCGCCACAGGGAAGCTGCTAGCCGGGAATTCTCTGCCTGGTTCTACCCGCTGCCCGGAACGCTACGCAGGGCAAAAGCGGTTCTCGTCCTCCGTGCTTGCTTTTTCTCAGAAAGAGCCGTGGTGTGCGTTTTCGCCGGAAAACGCGTTTTCGGCCGAAAACGTGTACGTTTGCACTTCCCCGCCACAGGGAAGCTGCTAGCCGGGAATTCTCTGCCTGGTTCTACCCGCTGCCCGGAACGCTACGCAGGGCAAAAGCGGTTCTCGTCCTCCGTGCTTGCTTTTTCTCAGAAAGAGCCGTGGTGTGCGTTTTCGCCGGAAAACGCGTTTTCGGCCGAAAACGTGTACGTTTGCACTTCCCCGCCACAGGGAAGCTGCTAGCCGGGAATTCTCTGCCTGGTTCTACCCGCTGCCCGGAACGCTACGCAGGGCAAAAGCGGTTCTCGTCCTCCGTGCTTGCTTTTTCTCAGAAAGAGCCGTGGTGTGCGTTTTCGCCGGAAAACGCGTTTTCGGCCGAAAACGTGTACGTTTGCACTTCCCCGCCACAGGGAAGCTGCTAGCCGGGAATTCTCTGCCTGGTTCTACCCGCTGCCCGGAACGCTACGCAGGGCAAAAGCGGTTCTCGTCCTCCGTGCTTGCTTTTTCTCAGAAAGAGCCGTGGTGTGCGTTTTCGCCGGAAAACGCGTTTTCGGCCGAAAACGTGTACGTTTGCACTTCCCCGCCACAGGGAAGCTGCTAGCCGGGAATTCTCTGCCTGGTTCTACCCGCTGCCCGGAACGCTACGCAGGGCAAAAGCGGTTCTCGTCCTCCGTGCTTGCTTTTTCTCAGAAAGAGCCGTGGTGTGCGTTTTCGCCGGAAAACGCGTTTTCGGCCGAAAACGTGTACGTTTGCACTTCCCCGCCACAGGGAAGCTGCTAGCCGGGAATTCTCTGCCTGGTTCTACCCGCTGCCCGGAACGCTACGCAGGGCAAAAGCGGTTCTCGTCCTCCGTGCTTGCTTTTTCTCAGAAAGAGCCGTGGTGTGCGTTTTCGCCGGAAAACGCGTTTTCGGCCGAAAACGTGTACGTTTGCACTTCCCCGCCACAGGGAAGCTGCTAGCCGGGAATTCTCTGCCTGGTTCTACCCGCTGCCCGGAACGCTACGCAGGGCAAAAGCGGTTCTCGTCCTCCGTGCTTGCTTTTTCTCAGAAAGAGCCGTGGTGTGCGTTTTCGCCGGAAAACGCGTTTTCGGCCGAAAACGTGTACGTTTGCACTTCCCCGCCACAGGGAAGCTGCTAGCCGGGAATTCTCTGCCTGGTTCTACCCGCTGCCCGGAACGCTACGCAGGGCAAAAGCGGTTCTCGTCCTCCGTGCTTGCTTTTTCTCAGAAAGAGCCGTGGTGTGCGTTTTCGCCGGAAAACGCGTTTTCGGCCGAAAACGTGTACGTTTGCACTTCCCCGCCACAGGGAAGCTGCTAGCCGGGAATTCTCTGCCTGGTTCTACCCGCTGCCCGGAACGCTACGCAGGGCAAAAGCGGTTCTCGTCCTCCGTGCTTGCTTTTTCTCAGAAAGAGCCGTGGTGTGCGTTTTCGCCGGAAAACGCGTTTTCGGCCGAAAACGTGTACGTTTGCACTTCCCCGCCACAGGGAAGCTGCTAGCCGGGAATTCTCTGCCTGGTTCTACCCGCTGCCCGGAACGCTACGCAGGGCAAAAGCGGTTCTCGTCCTCCGTGCTTGCTTTTTCTCAGAAAGAGCCGTGGTGTGCGTTTTCGCCGGAAAACGCGTTTTCGGCCGAAAACGTGTACGTTTGCACTTCCCCGCCACAGGGAAGCTGCTAGCCGGGAATTCTCTGCCTGGTTCTACCCGCTGCCCGGAACGCTACGCAGGGCAAAAGCGGTTCTCGTCCTCCGTGCTTGCTTTTTCTCAGAAAGAGCCGTGGTGTGCGTTTTCGCCGGAAAACGCGTTTTCGGCCGAAAACGTGTACGTTTGCACTTCCCCGCCACAGGGAAGCTGCTAGCCGGGAATTCTCTGCCTGGTTCTACCCGCTGCCCGGAACGCTACGCAGGGCAAAAGCGGTTCTCGTCCTCCGTGCTTGCTTTTTCTCAGAAAGAGCCGTGGTGTGCGTTTTCGCCGGAAAACGCGTTTTCGGCCGAAAACGTGTACGTTTGCACTTCCCCGCCACAGGGAAGCTGCTAGCCGGGAATTCTCTGCCTGGTTCTACCCGCTGCCCGGAACGCTACGCAGGGCAAAAGCGGTTCTCGTCCTCCGTGCTTGCTTTTTCTCAGAAAGAGCCGTGGTGTGCGTTTTCGCCGGAAAACGCGTTTTCGGCCGAAAACGTGTACGTTTGCACTTCCCCGCCACAGGGAAGCTGCTAGCCGGGAATTCTCTGCCTGGTTCTACCCGCTGCCCGGAACGCTACGCAGGGCAAAAGCGGTTCTCGTCCTCCGTGCTTGCTTTTTCTCAGAAAGAGCCGTGGTGTGCGTTTTCGCCGGAAAACGCGTTTTCGGCCGAAAACGTGTACGTTTGCACTTCCCCGCCACAGGGAAGCTGCTAGCCGGGAATTCTCTGCCTGGTTCTACCCGCTGCCCGGAACGCTACGCAGGGCAAAAGCGGTTCTCGTCCTCCGTGCTTGCTTTTTCTCAGAAAGAGCCGTGGTGTGCGTTTTCGCCGGAAAACGCGTTTTCGGCCGAAAACGTGTACGTTTGCACTTCCCCGCCACAGGGAAGCTGCTAGCCGGGAATTCTCTGCCTGGTTCTACCCGCTGCCCGGAACGCTACGCAGGGCAAAAGCGGTTCTCGTCCTCCGTGCTTGCTTTTTCTCAGAAAGAGCCGTGGTGTGCGTTTTCGCCGGAAAACGCGTTTTCGGCCGAAAACGTGTACGTTTGCACTTCCCCGCCACAGGGAAGCTGCTAGCCGGGAATTCTCTGCCTGGTTCTACCCGCTGCCCGGAACGCTACGCAGGGCAAAAGCGGTTCTCGTCCTCCGTGCTTGCTTTTTCTCAGAAAGAGCCGTGGTGTGCGTTTTCGCCGGAAAACGCGTTTTCGGCCGAAAACGTGTACGTTTGCACTTCCCCGCCACAGGGAAGCTGCTAGCCGGGAATTCTCTGCCTGGTTCTACCCGCTGCCCGGAACGCTACGCAGGGCAAAAGCGGTTCTCGTCCTCCGTGCTTGCTTTTTCTCAGAAAGAGCCGTGGTGTGCGTTTTCGCCGGAAAACGCGTTTTCGGCCGAAAACGTGTACGTTTGCACTTCCCCGCCACAGGGAAGCTGCTAGCCGGGAATTCTCTGCCTGGTTCTACCCGCTGCCCGGAACGCTACGCAGGGCAAAAGCGGTTCTCGTCCTCCGTGCTTGCTTTTTCTCAGAAAGAGCCGTGGTGTGCGTTTTCGCCGGAAAACGCGTTTTCGGCCGAAAACGTGTACGTTTGCACTTCCCCGCCACAGGGAAGCTGCTAGCCGGGAATTCTCTGCCTGGTTCTACCCGCTGCCCGGAACGCTACGCAGGGCAAAAGCGGTTCTCGTCCTCCGTGCTTGCTTTTTCTCAGAAAGAGCCGTGGTGTGCGTTTTCGCCGGAAAACGCGTTTTCGGCCGAAAACGTGTACGTTTGCACTTCCCCGCCACAGGGAAGCTGCTAGCCGGGAATTCTCTGCCTGGTTCTACCCGCTGCCCGGAACGCTACGCAGGGCAAAAGCGGTTCTCGTCCTCCGTGCTTGCTTTTTCTCAGAAAGAGCCGTGGTGTGCGTTTTCGCCGGAAAACGCGTTTTCGGCCGAAAACGTGTACGTTTGCACTTCCCCGCCACAGGGAAGCTGCTAGCCGGGAATTCTCTGCCTGGTTCTACCCGCTGCCCGGAACGCTACGCAGGGCAAAAGCGGTTCTCGTCCTCCGTGCTTGCTTTTTCTCAGAAAGAGCCGTGGTGTGCGTTTTCGCCGGAAAACGCGTTTTCGGCCGAAAACGTGTACGTTTGCACTTCCCCGCCACAGGGAAGCTGCTAGCCGGGAATTCTCTGCCTGGTTCTACCCGCTGCCCGGAACGCTACGCAGGGCAAAAGCGGTTCTCGTCCTCCGTGCTTGCTTTTTCTCAGAAAGAGCCGTGGTGTGCGTTTTCGCCGGAAAACGCGTTTTCGGCCGAAAACGTGTACGTTTGCACTTCCCCGCCACAGGGAAGCTGCTAGCCGGGAATTCTCTGCCTGGTTCTACCCGCTGCCCGGAACGCTACGCAGGGCAAAAGCGGTTCTCGTCCTCCGTGCTTGCTTTTTCTCAGAAAGAGCCGTGGTGTGCGTTTTCGCCGGAAAACGCGTTTTCGGCCGAAAACGTGTACGTTTGCACTTCCCCGCCACAGGGAAGCTGCTAGCCGGGAATTCTCTGCCTGGTTCTACCCGCTGCCCGGAACGCTACGCAGGGCAAAAGCGGTTCTCGTCCTCCGTGCTTGCTTTTTCTCAGAAAGAGCCGTGGTGTGCGTTTTCGCCGGAAAACGCGTTTTCGGCCGAAAACGTGTACGTTTGCACTTCCCCGCCACAGGGAAGCTGCTAGCCGGGAATTCTCTGCCTGGTTCTACCCGCTGCCCGGAACGCTACGCAGGGCAAAAGCGGTTCTCGTCCTCCGTGCTTGCTTTTTCTCAGAAAGAGCCGTGGTGTGCGTTTTCGCCGGAAAACGCGTTTTCGGCCGAAAACGTGTACGTTTGCACTTCCCCGCCACAGGGAAGCTGCTAGCCGGGAATTCTCTGCCTGGTTCTACCCGCTGCCCGGAACGCTACGCAGGGCAAAAGCGGTTCTCGTCCTCCGTGCTTGCTTTTTCTCAGAAAGAGCCGTGGTGTGCGTTTTCGCCGGAAAACGCGTTTTCGGCCGAAAACGTGTACGTTTGCACTTCCCCGCCACAGGGAAGCTGCTAGCCGGGAATTCTCTGCCTGGTTCTACCCGCTGCCCGGAACGCTACGCAGGGCAAAAGCGGTTCTCGTCCTCCGTGCTTGCTTTTTCTCAGAAAGAGCCGTGGTGTGCGTTTTCGCCGGAAAACGCGTTTTCGGCCGAAAACGTGTACGTTTGCACTTCCCCGCCACAGGGAAGCTGCTAGCCGGGAATTCTCTGCCTGGTTCTACCCGCTGCCCGGAACGCTACGCAGGGCAAAAGCGGTTCTCGTCCTCCGTGCTTGCTTTTTCTCAGAAAGAGCCGTGGTGTGCGTTTTCGCCGGAAAACGCGTTTTCGGCCGAAAACGTGTACGTTTGCACTTCCCCGCCACAGGGAAGCTGCTAGCCGGGAATTCTCTGCCTGGTTCTACCCGCTGCCCGGAACGCTACGCAGGGCAAAAGCGGTTCTCGTCCTCCGTGCTTGCTTTTTCTCAGAAAGAGCCGTGGTGTGCGTTTTCGCCGGAAAACGCGTTTTCGGCCGAAAACGTGTACGTTTGCACTTCCCCGCCACAGGGAAGCTGCTAGCCGGGAATTCTCTGCCTGGTTCTACCCGCTGCCCGGAACGCTACGCAGGGCAAAAGCGGTTCTCGTCCTCCGTGCTTGCTTTTTCTCAGAAAGAGCCGTGGTGTGCGTTTTCGCCGGAAAACGCGTTTTCGGCCGAAAACGTGTACGTTTGCACTTCCCCGCCACAGGGAAGCTGCTAGCCGGGAATTCTCTGCCTGGTTCTACCCGCTGCCCGGAACGCTACGCAGGGCAAAAGCGGTTCTCGTCCTCCGTGCTTGCTTTTTCTCAGAAAGAGCCGTGGTGTGCGTTTTCGCCGGAAAACGCGTTTTCGGCCGAAAACGTGTACGTTTGCACTTCCCCGCCACAGGGAAGCTGCTAGCCGGGAATTCTCTGCCTGGTTCTACCCGCTGCCCGGAACGCTACGCAGGGCAAAAGCGGTTCTCGTCCTCCGTGCTTGCTTTTTCTCAGAAAGAGCCGTGGTGTGCGTTTTCGCCGGAAAACGCGTTTTCGGCCGAAAACGTGTACGTTTGCACTTCCCCGCCACAGGGAAGCTGCTAGCCGGGAATTCTCTGCCTGGTTCTACCCGCTGCCCGGAACGCTACGCAGGGCAAAAGCGGTTCTCGTCCTCCGTGCTTGCTTTTTCTCAGAAAGAGCCGTGGTGTGCGTTTTCGCCGGAAAACGCGTTTTCGGCCGAAAACGTGTACGTTTGCACTTCCCCGCCACAGGGAAGCTGCTAGCCGGGAATTCTCTGCCTGGTTCTACCCGCTGCCCGGAACGCTACGCAGGGCAAAAGCGGTTCTCGTCCTCCGTGCTTGCTTTTTCTCAGAAAGAGCCGTGGTGTGCGTTTTCGCCGGAAAACGCGTTTTCGGCCGAAAACGTGTACGTTTGCACTTCCCCGCCACAGGGAAGCTGCTAGCCGGGAATTCTCTGCCTGGTTCTACCCGCTGCCCGGAACGCTACGCAGGGCAAAAGCGGTTCTCGTCCTCCGTGCTTGCTTTTTCTCAGAAAGAGCCGTGGTGTGCGTTTTCGCCGGAAAACGCGTTTTCGGCCGAAAACGTGTACGTTTGCACTTCCCCGCCACAGGGAAGCTGCTAGCCGGGAATTCTCTGCCTGGTTCTACCCGCTGCCCGGAACGCTACGCAGGGCAAAAGCGGTTCTCGTCCTCCGTGCTTGCTTTTTCTCAGAAAGAGCCGTGGTGTGCGTTTTCGCCGGAAAACGCGTTTTCGGCCGAAAACGTGTACGTTTGCACTTCCCCGCCACAGGGAAGCTGCTAGCCGGGAATTCTCTGCCTGGTTCTACCCGCTGCCCGGAACGCTACGCAGGGCAAAAGCGGTTCTCGTCCTCCGTGCTTGCTTTTTCTCAGAAAGAGCCGTGGTGTGCGTTTTCGCCGGAAAACGCGTTTTCGGCCGAAAACGTGTACGTTTGCACTTCCCCGCCACAGGGAAGCTGCTAGCCGGGAATTCTCTGCCTGGTTCTACCCGCTGCCCGGAACGCTACGCAGGGCAAAAGCGGTTCTCGTCCTCCGTGCTTGCTTTTTCTCAGAAAGAGCCGTGGTGTGCGTTTTCGCCGGAAAACGCGTTTTCGGCCGAAAACGTGTACGTTTGCACTTCCCCGCCACAGGGAAGCTGCTAGCCGGGAATTCTCTGCCTGGTTCTACCCGCTGCCCGGAACGCTACGCAGGGCAAAAGCGGTTCTCGTCCTCCGTGCTTGCTTTTTCTCAGAAAGAGCCGTGGTGTGCGTTTTCGCCGGAAAACGCGTTTTCGGCCGAAAACGTGTACGTTTGCACTTCCCCGCCACAGGGAAGCTGCTAGCCGGGAATTCTCTGCCTGGTTCTACCCGCTGCCCGGAACGCTACGCAGGGCAAAAGCGGTTCTCGTCCTCCGTGCTTGCTTTTTCTCAGAAAGAGCCGTGGTGTGCGTTTTCGCCGGAAAACGCGTTTTCGGCCGAAAACGTGTACGTTTGCACTTCCCCGCCACAGGGAAGCTGCTAGCCGGGAATTCTCTGCCTGGTTCTACCCGCTGCCCGGAACGCTACGCAGGGCAAAAGCGGTTCTCGTCCTCCGTGCTTGCTTTTTCTCAGAAAGAGCCGTGGTGTGCGTTTTCGCCGGAAAACGCGTTTTCGGCCGAAAACGTGTACGTTTGCACTTCCCCGCCACAGGGAAGCTGCTAGCCGGGAATTCTCTGCCTGGTTCTACCCGCTGCCCGGAACGCTACGCAGGGCAAAAGCGGTTCTCGTCCTCCGTGCTTGCTTTTTCTCAGAAAGAGCCGTGGTGTGCGTTTTCGCCGGAAAACGCGTTTTCGGCCGAAAACGTGTACGTTTGCACTTCCCCGCCACAGGGAAGCTGCTAGCCGGGAATTCTCTGCCTGGTTCTACCCGCTGCCCGGAACGCTACGCAGGGCAAAAGCGGTTCTCGTCCTCCGTGCTTGCTTTTTCTCAGAAAGAGCCGTGGTGTGCGTTTTCGCCGGAAAACGCGTTTTCGGCCGAAAACGTGTACGTTTGCACTTCCCCGCCACAGGGAAGCTGCTAGCCGGGAATTCTCTGCCTGGTTCTACCCGCTGCCCGGAACGCTACGCAGGGCAAAAGCGGTTCTCGTCCTCCGTGCTTGCTTTTTCTCAGAAAGAGCCGTGGTGTGCGTTTTCGCCGGAAAACGCGTTTTCGGCCGAAAACGTGTACGTTTGCACTTCCCCGCCACAGGGAAGCTGCTAGCCGGGAATTCTCTGCCTGGTTCTACCCGCTGCCCGGAACGCTACGCAGGGCAAAAGCGGTTCTCGTCCTCCGTGCTTGCTTTTTCTCAGAAAGAGCCGTGGTGTGCGTTTTCGCCGGAAAACGCGTTTTCGGCCGAAAACGTGTACGTTTGCACTTCCCCGCCACAGGGAAGCTGCTAGCCGGGAATTCTCTGCCTGGTTCTACCCGCTGCCCGGAACGCTACGCAGGGCAAAAGCGGTTCTCGTCCTCCGTGCTTGCTTTTTCTCAGAAAGAGCCGTGGTGTGCGTTTTCGCCGGAAAACGCGTTTTCGGCCGAAAACGTGTACGTTTGCACTTCCCCGCCACAGGGAAGCTGCTAGCCGGGAATTCTCTGCCTGGTTCTACCCGCTGCCCGGAACGCTACGCAGGGCAAAAGCGGTTCTCGTCCTCCGTGCTTGCTTTTTCTCAGAAAGAGCCGTGGTGTGCGTTTTCGCCGGAAAACGCGTTTTCGGCCGAAAACGTGTACGTTTGCACTTCCCCGCCACAGGGAAGCTGCTAGCCGGGAATTCTCTGCCTGGTTCTACCCGCTGCCCGGAACGCTACGCAGGGCAAAAGCGGTTCTCGTCCTCCGTGCTTGCTTTTTCTCAGAAAGAGCCGTGGTGTGCGTTTTCGCCGGAAAACGCGTTTTCGGCCGAAAACGTGTACGTTTGCACTTCCCCGCCACAGGGAAGCTGCTAGCCGGGAATTCTCTGCCTGGTTCTACCCGCTGCCCGGAACGCTACGCAGGGCAAAAGCGGTTCTCGTCCTCCGTGCTTGCTTTTTCTCAGAAAGAGCCGTGGTGTGCGTTTTCGCCGGAAAACGCGTTTTCGGCCGAAAACGTGTACGTTTGCACTTCCCCGCCACAGGGAAGCTGCTAGCCGGGAATTCTCTGCCTGGTTCTACCCGCTGCCCGGAACGCTACGCAGGGCAAAAGCGGTTCTCGTCCTCCGTGCTTGCTTTTTCTCAGAAAGAGCCGTGGTGTGCGTTTTCGCCGGAAAACGCGTTTTCGGCCGAAAACGTGTACGTTTGCACTTCCCCGCCACAGGGAAGCTGCTAGCCGGGAATTCTCTGCCTGGTTCTACCCGCTGCCCGGAACGCTACGCAGGGCAAAAGCGGTTCTCGTCCTCCGTGCTTGCTTTTTCTCAGAAAGAGCCGTGGTGTGCGTTTTCGCCGGAAAACGCGTTTTCGGCCGAAAACGTGTACGTTTGCACTTCCCCGCCACAGGGAAGCTGCTAGCCGGGAATTCTCTGCCTGGTTCTACCCGCTGCCCGGAACGCTACGCAGGGCAAAAGCGGTTCTCGTCCTCCGTGCTTGCTTTTTCTCAGAAAGAGCCGTGGTGTGCGTTTTCGCCGGAAAACGCGTTTTCGGCCGAAAACGTGTACGTTTGCACTTCCCCGCCACAGGGAAGCTGCTAGCCGGGAATTCTCTGCCTGGTTCTACCCGCTGCCCGGAACGCTACGCAGGGCAAAAGCGGTTCTCGTCCTCCGTGCTTGCTTTTTCTCAGAAAGAGCCGTGGTGTGCGTTTTCGCCGGAAAACGCGTTTTCGGCCGAAAACGTGTACGTTTGCACTTCCCCGCCACAGGGAAGCTGCTAGCCGGGAATTCTCTGCCTGGTTCTACCCGCTGCCCGGAACGCTACGCAGGGCAAAAGCGGTTCTCGTCCTCCGTGCTTGCTTTTTCTCAGAAAGAGCCGTGGTGTGCGTTTTCGCCGGAAAACGCGTTTTCGGCCGAAAACGTGTACGTTTGCACTTCCCCGCCACAGGGAAGCTGCTAGCCGGGAATTCTCTGCCT
Organism: Athene noctua; assembly: GCF_965140245.1. Taxonomy (NCBI): domain Eukaryota; kingdom Metazoa; phylum Chordata; class Aves; order Strigiformes; family Strigidae; genus Athene; species Athene noctua. Next base: position 49,066 of record NW_027437764.1, read on the forward strand.
GGTTCTACCCGCTGCCCGGAACGCTACGCAGGGCAAAAGCGGTTCTCGTCCTCCGTGCTTGCTTTTTCTCAGAAAGAGCCGTGGTGTGCGTTTTCGCCGGAAAACGCGTTTTCGGCCGAAAACGTGTACGTTTGCACTTCCCCGCCACAGGGAAGCTGCTAGCCGGGAATTCTCTGCCTGGTTCTACCCGCTGCCCGGAACGCTACGCAGGGCAAAAGCGGTTCTCGTCCTCCGTGCTTGCTTTTTCTCAGAAAGAGCCGTGGTGTGCGTTTTCGCCGGAAAACGCGTTTTCGGCCGAAAACGTGTACGTTTGCACTTCCCCGCCACAGGGAAGCTGCTAGCCGGGAATTCTCTGCCTGGTTCTACCCGCTGCCCGGAACGCTACGCAGGGCAAAAGCGGTTCTCGTCCTCCGTGCTTGCTTTTTCTCAGAAAGAGCCGTGGTGTGCGTTTTCGCCGGAAAACGCGTTTTCGGCCGAAAACGTGTACGTTTGCACTTCCCCGCCACAGGGAAGCTGCTAGCCGGGAATTCTCTGCCTGGTTCTACCCGCTGCCCGGAACGCTACGCAGGGCAAAAGCGGTTCTCGTCCTCCGTGCTTGCTTTTTCTCAGAAAGAGCCGTGGTGTGCGTTTTCGCCGGAAAACGCGTTTTCGGCCGAAAACGTGTACGTTTGCACTTCCCCGCCACAGGGAAGCTGCTAGCCGGGAATTCTCTGCCTGGTTCTACCCGCTGCCCGGAACGCTACGCAGGGCAAAAGCGGTTCTCGTCCTCCGTGCTTGCTTTTTCTCAGAAAGAGCCGTGGTGTGCGTTTTCGCCGGAAAACGCGTTTTCGGCCGAAAACGTGTACGTTTGCACTTCCCCGCCACAGGGAAGCTGCTAGCCGGGAATTCTCTGCCTGGTTCTACCCGCTGCCCGGAACGCTACGCAGGGCAAAAGCGGTTCTCGTCCTCCGTGCTTGCTTTTTCTCAGAAAGAGCCGTGGTGTGCGTTTTCGCCGGAAAACGCGTTTTCGGCCGAAAACGTGTACGTTTGCACTTCCCCGCCACAGGGAAGCTGCTAGCCGGGAATTCTCTGCCTGGTTCTACCCGCTGCCCGGAACGCTACGCAGGGCAAAAGCGGTTCTCGTCCTCCGTGCTTGCTTTTTCTCAGAAAGAGCCGTGGTGTGCGTTTTCGCCGGAAAACGCGTTTTCGGCCGAAAACGTGTACGTTTGCACTTCCCCGCCACAGGGAAGCTGCTAGCCGGGAATTCTCTGCCTGGTTCTACCCGCTGCCCGGAACGCTACGCAGGGCAAAAGCGGTTCTCGTCCTCCGTGCTTGCTTTTTCTCAGAAAGAGCCGTGGTGTGCGTTTTCGCCGGAAAACGCGTTTTCGGCCGAAAACGTGTACGTTTGCACTTCCCCGCCACAGGGAAGCTGCTAGCCGGGAATTCTCTGCCTGGTTCTACCCGCTGCCCGGAACGCTACGCAGGGCAAAAGCGGTTCTCGTCCTCCGTGCTTGCTTTTTCTCAGAAAGAGCCGTGGTGTGCGTTTTCGCCGGAAAACGCGTTTTCGGCCGAAAACGTGTACGTTTGCACTTCCCCGCCACAGGGAAGCTGCTAGCCGGGAATTCTCTGCCTGGTTCTACCCGCTGCCCGGAACGCTACGCAGGGCAAAAGCGGTTCTCGTCCTCCGTGCTTGCTTTTTCTCAGAAAGAGCCGTGGTGTGCGTTTTCGCCGGAAAACGCGTTTTCGGCCGAAAACGTGTACGTTTGCACTTCCCCGCCACAGGGAAGCTGCTAGCCGGGAATTCTCTGCCTGGTTCTACCCGCTGCCCGGAACGCTACGCAGGGCAAAAGCGGTTCTCGTCCTCCGTGCTTGCTTTTTCTCAGAAAGAGCCGTGGTGTGCGTTTTCGCCGGAAAACGCGTTTTCGGCCGAAAACGTGTACGTTTGCACTTCCCCGCCACAGGGAAGCTGCTAGCCGGGAATTCTCTGCCTGGTTCTACCCGCTGCCCGGAACGCTACGCAGGGCAAAAGCGGTTCTCGTCCTCCGTGCTTGCTTTTTCTCAGAAAGAGCCGTGGTGTGCGTTTTCGCCGGAAAACGCGTTTTCGGCCGAAAACGTGTACGTTTGCACTTCCCCGCCACAGGGAAGCTGCTAGCCGGGAATTCTCTGCCTGGTTCTACCCGCTGCCCGGAACGCTACGCAGGGCAAAAGCGGTTCTCGTCCTCCGTGCTTGCTTTTTCTCAGAAAGAGCCGTGGTGTGCGTTTTCGCCGGAAAACGCGTTTTCGGCCGAAAACGTGTACGTTTGCACTTCCCCGCCACAGGGAAGCTGCTAGCCGGGAATTCTCTGCCTGGTTCTACCCGCTGCCCGGAACGCTACGCAGGGCAAAAGCGGTTCTCGTCCTCCGTGCTTGCTTTTTCTCAGAAAGAGCCGTGGTGTGCGTTTTCGCCGGAAAACGCGTTTTCGGCCGAAAACGTGTACGTTTGCACTTCCCCGCCACAGGGAAGCTGCTAGCCGGGAATTCTCTGCCTGGTTCTACCCGCTGCCCGGAACGCTACGCAGGGCAAAAGCGGTTCTCGTCCTCCGTGCTTGCTTTTTCTCAGAAAGAGCCGTGGTGTGCGTTTTCGCCGGAAAACGCGTTTTCGGCCGAAAACGTGTACGTTTGCACTTCCCCGCCACAGGGAAGCTGCTAGCCGGGAATTCTCTGCCTGGTTCTACCCGCTGCCCGGAACGCTACGCAGGGCAAAAGCGGTTCTCGTCCTCCGTGCTTGCTTTTTCTCAGAAAGAGCCGTGGTGTGCGTTTTCGCCGGAAAACGCGTTTTCGGCCGAAAACGTGTACGTTTGCACTTCCCCGCCACAGGGAAGCTGCTAGCCGGGAATTCTCTGCCTGGTTCTACCCGCTGCCCGGAACGCTACGCAGGGCAAAAGCGGTTCTCGTCCTCCGTGCTTGCTTTTTCTCAGAAAGAGCCGTGGTGTGCGTTTTCGCCGGAAAACGCGTTTTCGGCCGAAAACGTGTACGTTTGCACTTCCCCGCCACAGGGAAGCTGCTAGCCGGGAATTCTCTGCCTGGTTCTACCCGCTGCCCGGAACGCTACGCAGGGCAAAAGCGGTTCTCGTCCTCCGTGCTTGCTTTTTCTCAGAAAGAGCCGTGGTGTGCGTTTTCGCCGGAAAACGCGTTTTCGGCCGAAAACGTGTACGTTTGCACTTCCCCGCCACAGGGAAGCTGCTAGCCGGGAATTCTCTGCCTGGTTCTACCCGCTGCCCGGAACGCTACGCAGGGCAAAAGCGGTTCTCGTCCTCCGTGCTTGCTTTTTCTCAGAAAGAGCCGTGGTGTGCGTTTTCGCCGGAAAACGCGTTTTCGGCCGAAAACGTGTACGTTTGCACTTCCCCGCCACAGGGAAGCTGCTAGCCGGGAATTCTCTGCCTGGTTCTACCCGCTGCCCGGAACGCTACGCAGGGCAAAAGCGGTTCTCGTCCTCCGTGCTTGCTTTTTCTCAGAAAGAGCCGTGGTGTGCGTTTTCGCCGGAAAACGCGTTTTCGGCCGAAAACGTGTACGTTTGCACTTCCCCGCCACAGGGAAGCTGCTAGCCGGGAATTCTCTGCCTGGTTCTACCCGCTGCCCGGAACGCTACGCAGGGCAAAAGCGGTTCTCGTCCTCCGTGCTTGCTTTTTCTCAGAAAGAGCCGTGGTGTGCGTTTTCGCCGGAAAACGCGTTTTCGGCCGAAAACGTGTACGTTTGCACTTCCCCGCCACAGGGAAGCTGCTAGCCGGGAATTCTCTGCCTGGTTCTACCCGCTGCCCGGAACGCTACGCAGGGCAAAAGCGGTTCTCGTCCTCCGTGCTTGCTTTTTCTCAGAAAGAGCCGTGGTGTGCGTTTTCGCCGGAAAACGCGTTTTCGGCCGAAAACGTGTACGTTTGCACTTCCCCGCCACAGGGAAGCTGCTAGCCGGGAATTCTCTGCCTGGTTCTACCCGCTGCCCGGAACGCTACGCAGGGCAAAAGCGGTTCCGTGCTTGCTTTTTCTCAGAAAGAGCCGTGGTGTGCGTTTTCGCCGGAAAACGCGTTTTCGGCCGAAAACGTGTACGTTTGCACTTCCCCGCCACAGGGAAGCTGCTAGCCGGGAATTCTCTGCCTGGTTCTACCCGCTGCCCGGAACGCTACGCAGGGCAAAAGCGGTTCTCGTCCTCCGTGCTTGCTTTTTCTCAGAAAGAGCCGTGGTGTGCGTTTTCGCCGGAAAACGCGTTTTCGGCCGAAAACGTGTACGTTTGCACTTCCCCGCCACAGGGAAGCTGCTAGCCGGGAATTCTCTGCCTGGTTCTACCCGCTGCCCGGAACGCTACGCAGGGCAAAAGCGGTTCTCGTCCTCCGTGCTTGCTTTTTCTCAGAAAGAGCCGTGGTGTGCGTTTTCGCCGGAAAACGCGTTTTCGGCCGAAAACGTGTACGTTTGCACTTCCCCGCCACAGGGAAGCTGCTAGCCGGGAATTCTCTGCCTGGTTCTACCCGCTGCCCGGAACGCTACGCAGGGCAAAAGCGGTTCTCGTCCTCCGTGCTTGCTTTTTCTCAGAAAGAGCCGTGGTGTGCGTTTTCGCCGGAAAACGCGTTTTCGGCCGAAAACGTGTACGTTTGCACTTCCCCGCCACAGGGAAGCTGCTAGCCGGGAATTCTCTGCCTGGTTCTACCCGCTGCCCGGAACGCTACGCAGGGCAAAAGCGGTTCTCGTCCTCCGTGCTTGCTTTTTCTCAGAAAGAGCCGTGGTGTGCGTTTTCGCCGGAAAACGCGTTTTCGGCCGAAAACGTGTACGTTTGCACTTCCCCGCCACAGGGAAGCTGCTAGCCGGGAATTCTCTGCCTGGTTCTACCCGCTGCCCGGAACGCTACGCAGGGCAAAAGCGGTTCTCGTCCTCCGTGCTTGCTTTTTCTCAGAAAGAGCCGTGGTGTGCGTTTTCGCCGGAAAACGCGTTTTCGGCCGAAAACGTGTACGTTTGCACTTCCCCGCCACAGGGAAGCTGCTAGCCGGGAATTCTCTGCCTGGTTCTACCCGCTGCCCGGAACGCTACGCAGGGCAAAAGCGGTTCTCGTCCTCCGTGCTTGCTTTTTCTCAGAAAGAGCCGTGGTGTGCGTTTTCGCCGGAAAACGCGTTTTCGGCCGAAAACGTGTACGTTTGCACTTCCCCGCCACAGGGAAGCTGCTAGCCGGGAATTCTCTGCCTGGTTCTACCCGCTGCCCGGAACGCTACGCAGGGCAAAAGCGGTTCTCGTCCTCCGTGCTTGCTTTTTCTCAGAAAGAGCCGTGGTGTGCGTTTTCGCCGGAAAACGCGTTTTCGGCCGAAAACGTGTACGTTTGCACTTCCCCGCCACAGGGAAGCTGCTAGCCGGGAATTCTCTGCCTGGTTCTACCCGCTGCCCGGAACGCTACGCAGGGCAAAAGCGGTTCTCGTCCTCCGTGCTTGCTTTTTCTCAGAAAGAGCCGTGGTGTGCGTTTTCGCCGGAAAACGCGTTTTCGGCCGAAAACGTGTACGTTTGCACTTCCCCGCCACAGGGAAGCTGCTAGCCGGGAATTCTCTGCCTGGTTCTACCCGCTGCCCGGAACGCTACGCAGGGCAAAAGCGGTTCTCGTCCTCCGTGCTTGCTTTTTCTCAGAAAGAGCCGTGGTGTGCGTTTTCGCCGGAAAACGCGTTTTCGGCCGAAAACGTGTACGTTTGCACTTCCCCGCCACAGGGAAGCTGCTAGCCGGGAATTCTCTGCCTGGTTCTACCCGCTGCCCGGAACGCTACGCAGGGCAAAAGCGGTTCTCGTCCTCCGTGCTTGCTTTTTCTCAGAAAGAGCCGTGGTGTGCGTTTTCGCCGGAAAACGCGTTTTCGGCCGAAAACGTGTACGTTTGCACTTCCCCGCCACAGGGAAGCTGCTAGCCGGGAATTCTCTGCCTGGTTCTACCCGCTGCCCGGAACGCTACGCAGGGCAAAAGCGGTTCTCGTCCTCCGTGCTTGCTTTTTCTCAGAAAGAGCCGTGGTGTGCGTTTTCGCCGGAAAACGCGTTTTCGGCCGAAAACGTGTACGTTTGCACTTCCCCGCCACAGGGAAGCTGCTAGCCGGGAATTCTCTGCCTGGTTCTACCCGCTGCCCGGAACGCTACGCAGGGCAAAAGCGGTTCTCGTCCTCCGTGCTTGCTTTTTCTCAGAAAGAGCCGTGGTGTGCGTTTTCGCCGGAAAACGCGTTTTCGGCCGAAAACGTGTACGTTTGCACTTCCCCGCCACAGGGAAGCTGCTAGCCGGGAATTCTCTGCCTGGTTCTACCCGCTGCCCGGAACGCTACGCAGGGCAAAAGCGGTTCTCGTCCTCCGTGCTTGCTTTTTCTCAGAAAGAGCCGTGGTGTGCGTTTTCGCCGGAAAACGCGTTTTCGGCCGAAAACGTGTACGTTTGCACTTCCCCGCCACAGGGAAGCTGCTAGCCGGGAATTCTCTGCCTGGTTCTACCCGCTGCCCGGAACGCTACGCAGGGCAAAAGCGGTTCTCGTCCTCCGTGCTTGCTTTTTCTCAGAAAGAGCCGTGGTGTGCGTTTTCGCCGGAAAACGCGTTTTCGGCCGAAAACGTGTACGTTTGCACTTCCCCGCCACAGGGAAGCTGCTAGCCGGGAATTCTCTGCCTGGTTCTACCCGCTGCCCGGAACGCTACGCAGGGCAAAAGCGGTTCTCGTCCTCCGTGCTTGCTTTTTCTCAGAAAGAGCCGTGGTGTGCGTTTTCGCCGGAAAACGCGTTTTCGGCCGAAAACGTGTACGTTTGCACTTCCCCGCCACAGGGAAGCTGCTAGCCGGGAATTCTCTGCCTGGTTCTACCCGCTGCCCGGAACGCTACGCAGGGCAAAAGCGGTTCTCGTCCTCCGTGCTTGCTTTTTCTCAGAAAGAGCCGTGGTGTGCGTTTTCGCCGGAAAACGCGTTTTCGGCCGAAAACGTGTACGTTTGCACTTCCCCGCCACAGGGAAGCTGCTAGCCGGGAATTCTCTGCCTGGTTCTACCCGCTGCCCGGAACGCTACGCAGGGCAAAAGCGGTTCTCGTCCTCCGTGCTTGCTTTTTCTCAGAAAGAGCCGTGGTGTGCGTTTTCGCCGGAAAACGCGTTTTCGGCCGAAAACGTGTACGTTTGCACTTCCCCGCCACAGGGAAGCTGCTAGCCGGGAATTCTCTGCCTGGTTCTACCCGCTGCCCGGAACGCTACGCAGGGCAAAAGCGGTTCTCGTCCTCCGTGCTTGCTTTTTCTCAGAAAGAGCCGTGGTGTGCGTTTTCGCCGGAAAACGCGTTTTCGGCCGAAAACGTGTACGTTTGCACTTCCCCGCCACAGGGAAGCTGCTAGCCGGGAATTCTCTGCCTGGTTCTACCCGCTGCCCGGAACGCTACGCAGGGCAAAAGCGGTTCTCGTCCTCCGTGCTTGCTTTTTCTCAGAAAGAGCCGTGGTGTGCGTTTTCGCCGGAAAACGCGTTTTCGGCCGAAAACGTGTACGTTTGCACTTCCCCGCCACAGGGAAGCTGCTAGCCGGGAATTCTCTGCCTGGTTCTACCCGCTGCCCGGAACGCTACGCAGGGCAAAAGCGGTTCTCGTCCTCCGTGCTTGCTTTTTCTCAGAAAGAGCCGTGGTGTGCGTTTTCGCCGGAAAACGCGTTTTCGGCCGAAAACGTGTACGTTTGCACTTCCCCGCCACAGGGAAGCTGCTAGCCGGGAATTCTCTGCCTGGTTCTACCCGCTGCCCGGAACGCTACGCAGGGCAAAAGCGGTTCTCGTCCTCCGTGCTTGCTTTTTCTCAGAAAGAGCCGTGGTGTGCGTTTTCGCCGGAAAACGCGTTTTCGGCCGAAAACGTGTACGTTTGCACTTCCCCGCCACAGGGAAGCTGCTAGCCGGGAATTCTCTGCCTGGTTCTACCCGCTGCCCGGAACGCTACGCAGGGCAAAAGCGGTTCTCGTCCTCCGTGCTTGCTTTTTCTCAGAAAGAGCCGTGGTGTGCGTTTTCGCCGGAAAACGCGTTTTCGGCCGAAAACGTGTACGTTTGCACTTCCCCGCCACAGGGAAGCTGCTAGCCGGGAATTCTCTGCCTGGTTCTACCCGCTGCCCGGAACGCTACGCAGGGCAAAAGCGGTTCTCGTCCTCCGTGCTTGCTTTTTCTCAGAAAGAGCCGTGGTGTGCGTTTTCGCCGGAAAACGCGTTTTCGGCCGAAAACGTGTACGTTTGCACTTCCCCGCCACAGGGAAGCTGCTAGCCGGGAATTCTCTGCCTGGTTCTACCCGCTGCCCGGAACGCTACGCAGGGCAAAAGCGGTTCTCGTCCTCCGTGCTTGCTTTTTCTCAGAAAGAGCCGTGGTGTGCGTTTTCGCCGGAAAACGCGTTTTCGGCCGAAAACGTGTACGTTTGCACTTCCCCGCCACAGGGAAGCTGCTAGCCGGGAATTCTCTGCCTGGTTCTACCCGCTGCCCGGAACGCTACGCAGGGCAAAAGCGGTTCTCGTCCTCCGTGCTTGCTTTTTCTCAGAAAGAGCCGTGGTGTGCGTTTTCGCCGGAAAACGCGTTTTCGGCCGAAAACGTGTACGTTTGCACTTCCCCGCCACAGGGAAGCTGCTAGCCGGGAATTCTCTGCCTGGTTCTACCCGCTGCCCGGAACGCTACGCAGGGCAAAAGCGGTTCTCGTCCTCCGTGCTTGCTTTTTCTCAGAAAGAGCCGTGGTGTGCGTTTTCGCCGGAAAACGCGTTTTCGGCCGAAAACGTGTACGTTTGCACTTCCCCGCCACAGGGAAGCTGCTAGCCGGGAATTCTCTGCCTGGTTCTACCCGCTGCCCGGAACGCTACGCAGGGCAAAAGCGGTTCTCGTCCTCCGTGCTTGCTTTTTCTCAGAAAGAGCCGTGGTGTGCGTTTTCGCCGGAAAACGCGTTTTCGGCCGAAAACGTGTACGTTTGCACTTCCCCGCCACAGGGAAGCTGCTAGCCGGGAATTCTCTGCCTGGTTCTACCCGCTGCCCGGAACGCTACGCAGGGCAAAAGCGGTTCTCGTCCTCCGTGCTTGCTTTTTCTCAGAAAGAGCCGTGGTGTGCGTTTTCGCCGGAAAACGCGTTTTCGGCCGAAAACGTGTACGTTTGCACTTCCCCGCCACAGGGAAGCTGCTAGCCGGGAATTCTCTGCCTGGTTCTACCCGCTGCCCGGAACGCTACGCAGGGCAAAAGCGGTTCTCGTCCTCCGTGCTTGCTTTTTCTCAGAAAGAGCCGTGGTGTGCGTTTTCGCCGGAAAACGCGTTTTCGGCCGAAAACGTGTACGTTTGCACTTCCCCGCCACAGGGAAGCTGCTAGCCGGGAATTCTCTGCCTGGTTCTACCCGCTGCCCGGAACGCTACGCAGGGCAAAAGCGGTTCTCGTCCTCCGTGCTTGCTTTTTCTCAGAAAGAGCCGTGGTGTGCGTTTTCGCCGGAAAACGCGTTTTCGGCCGAAAACGTGTACGTTTGCACTTCCCCGCCACAGGGAAGCTGCTAGCCGGGAATTCTCTGCCTGGTTCTACCCGCTGCCCGGAACGCTACGCAGGGCAAAAGCGGTTCTCGTCCTCCGTGCTTGCTTTTTCTCAGAAAGAGCCGTGGTGTGCGTTTTCGCCGGAAAACGCGTTTTCGGCCGAAAACGTGTACGTTTGCACTTCCCCGCCACAGGGAAGCTGCTAGCCGGGAATTCTCTGCCTGGTTCTACCCGCTGCCCGGAACGCTACGCAGGGCAAAAGCGGTTCTCGTCCTCCGTGCTTGCTTTTTCTCAGAAAGAGCCGTGGTGTGCGTTTTCGCCGGAAAACGCGTTTTCGGCCGAAAACGTGTACGTTTGCACTTCCCCGCCACAGGGAAGCTGCTAGCCGGGAATTCTCTGCCTGGTTCTACCCGCTGCCCGGAACGCTACGCAGGGCAAAAGCGGTTCTCGTCCTCCGTGCTTGCTTTTTCTCAGAAAGAGCCGTGGTGTGCGTTTTCGCCGGAAAACGCGTTTTCGGCCGAAAACGTGTACGTTTGCACTTCCCCGCCACAGGGAAGCTGCTAGCCGGGAATTCTCTGCCTGGTTCTACCCGCTGCCCGGAACGCTACGCAGGGCAAAAGCGGTTCTCGTCCTCCGTGCTTGCTTTTTCTCAGAAAGAGCCGTGGTGTGCGTTTTCGCCGGAAAACGCGTTTTCGGCCGAAAACGTGTACGTTTGCACTTCCCCGCCACAGGGAAGCTGCTAGCCGGGAATTCTCTGCCTGGTTCTACCCGCTGCCCGGAACGCTACGCAGGGCAAAAGCGGTTCTCGTCCTCCGTGCTTGCTTTTTCTCAGAAAGAGCCGTGGTGTGCGTTTTCGCCGGAAAACGCGTTTTCGGCCGAAAACGTGTACGTTTGCACTTCCCCGCCACAGGGAAGCTGCTAGCCGGGAATTCTCTGCCTGGTTCTACCCGCTGCCCGGAACGCTACGCAGGGCAAAAGCGGTTCTCGTCCTCCGTGCTTGCTTTTTCTCAGAAAGAGCCGTGGTGTGCGTTTTCGCCGGAAAACGCGTTTTCGGCCGAAAACGTGTACGTTTGCACTTCCCCGCCACAGGGAAGCTGCTAGCCGGGAATTCTCTGCCTGGTTCTACCCGCTGCCCGGAACGCTACGCAGGGCAAAAGCGGTTCTCGTCCTCCGTGCTTGCTTTTTCTCAGAAAGAGCCGTGGTGTGCGTTTTCGCCGGAAAACGCGTTTTCGGCCGAAAACGTGTACGTTTGCACTTCCCCGCCACAGGGAAGCTGCTAGCCGGGAATTCTCTGCCTGGTTCTACCCGCTGCCCGGAACGCTACGCAGGGCAAAAGCGGTTCTCGTCCTCCGTGCTTGCTTTTTCTCAGAAAGAGCCGTGGTGTGCGTTTTCGCCGGAAAACGCGTTTTCGGCCGAAAACGTGTACGTTTGCACTTCCCCGCCACAGGGAAGCTGCTAGCCGGGAATTCTCTGCCTGGTTCTACCCGCTGCCCGGAACGCTACGCAGGGCAAAAGCGGTTCTCGTCCTCCGTGCTTGCTTTTTCTCAGAAAGAGCCGTGGTGTGCGTTTTCGCCGGAAAACGCGTTTTCGGCCGAAAACGTGTACGTTTGCACTTCCCCGCCACAGGGAAGCTGCTAGCCGGGAATTCTCTGCCTGGTTCTACCCGCTGCCCGGAACGCTACGCAGGGCAAAAGCGGTTCTCGTCCTCCGTGCTTGCTTTTTCTCAGAAAGAGCCGTGGTGTGCGTTTTCGCCGGAAAACGCGTTTTCGGCCGAAAACGTGTACGTTTGCACTTCCCCGCCACAGGGAAGCTGCTAGCCGGGAATTCTCTGCCTGGTTCTACCCGCTGCCCGGAACGCTACGCAGGGCAAAAGCGGTTCTCGTCCTCCGTGCTTGCTTTTTCTCAGAAAGAGCCGTGGTGTGCGTTTTCGCCGGAAAACGCGTTTTCGGCCGAAAACGTGTACGTTTGCACTTCCCCGCCACAGGGAAGCTGCTAGCCGGGAATTCTCTGCCTGGTTCTACCCGCTGCCCGGAACGCTACGCAGGGCAAAAGCGGTTCTCGTCCTCCGTGCTTGCTTTTTCTCAGAAAGAGCCGTGGTGTGCGTTTTCGCCGGAAAACGCGTTTTCGGCCGAAAACGTGTACGTTTGCACTTCCCCGCCACAGGGAAGCTGCTAGCCGGGAATTCTCTGCCTGGTTCTACCCGCTGCCCGGAACGCTACGCAGGGCAAAAGCGGTTCTCGTCCTCCGTGCTTGCTTTTTCTCAGAAAGAGCCGTGGTGTGCGTTTTCGCCGGAAAACGCGTTTTCGGCCGAAAACGTGTACGTTTGCACTTCCCCGCCACAGGGAAGCTGCTAGCCGGGAATTCTCTGCCTGGTTCTACCCGCTGCCCGGAACGCTACGCAGGGCAAAAGCGGTTCTCGTCCTCCGTGCTTGCTTTTTCTCAGAAAGAGCCGTGGTGTGCGTTTTCGCCGGAAAACGCGTTTTCGGCCGAAAACGTGTACGTTTGCACTTCCCCGCCACAGGGAAGCTGCTAGCCGGGAATTCTCTGCCTGGTTCTACCCGCTGCCCGGAACGCTACGCAGGGCAAAAGCGGTTCTCGTCCTCCGTGCTTGCTTTTTCTCAGAAAGAGCCGTGGTGTGCGTTTTCGCCGGAAAACGCGTTTTCGGCCGAAAACGTGTACGTTTGCACTTCCCCGCCACAGGGAAGCTGCTAGCCGGGAATTCTCTGCCTGGTTCTACCCGCTGCCCGGAACGCTACGCAGGGCAAAAGCGGTTCTCGTCCTCCGTGCTTGCTTTTTCTCAGAAAGAGCCGTGGTGTGCGTTTTCGCCGGAAAACGCGTTTTCGGCCGAAAACGTGTACGTTTGCACTTCCCCGCCACAGGGAAGCTGCTAGCCGGGAATTCTCTGCCTGGTTCTACCCGCTGCCCGGAACGCTACGCAGGGCAAAAGCGGTTCTCGTCCTCCGTGCTTGCTTTTTCTCAGAAAGAGCCGTGGTGTGCGTTTTCGCCGGAAAACGCGTTTTCGGCCGAAAACGTGTACGTTTGCACTTCCCCGCCACAGGGAAGCTGCTAGCCGGGAATTCTCTGCCTGGTTCTACCCGCTGCCCGGAACGCTACGCAGGGCAAAAGCGGTTCTCGTCCTCCGTGCTTGCTTTTTCTCAGAAAGAGCCGTGGTGTGCGTTTTCGCCGGAAAACGCGTTTTCGGCCGAAAACGTGTACGTTTGCACTTCCCCGCCACAGGGAAGCTGCTAGCCGGGAATTCTCTGCCTGGTTCTACCCGCTGCCCGGAACGCTACGCAGGGCAAAAGCGGTTCTCGTCCTCCGTGCTTGCTTTTTCTCAGAAAGAGCCGTGGTGTGCGTTTTCGCCGGAAAACGCGTTTTCGGCCGAAAACGTGTACGTTTGCACTTCCCCGCCACAGGGAAGCTGCTAGCCGGGAATTCTCTGCCTGGTTCTACCCGCTGCCCGGAACGCTACGCAGGGCAAAAGCGGTTCTCGTCCTCCGTGCTTGCTTTTTCTCAGAAAGAGCCGTGGTGTGCGTTTTCGCCGGAAAACGCGTTTTCGGCCGAAAACGTGTACGTTTGCACTTCCCCGCCACAGGGAAGCTGCTAGCCGGGAATTCTCTGCCTGGTTCTACCCGCTGCCCGGAACGCTACGCAGGGCAAAAGCGGTTCTCGTCCTCCGTGCTTGCTTTTTCTCAGAAAGAGCCGTGGTGTGCGTTTTCGCCGGAAAACGCGTTTTCGGCCGAAAACGTGTACGTTTGCACTTCCCCGCCACAGGGAAGCTGCTAGCCGGGAATTCTCTGCCTGGTTCTACCCGCTGCCCGGAACGCTACGCAGGGCAAAAGCGGTTCTCGTCCTCCGTGCTTGCTTTTTCTCAGAAAGAGCCGTGGTGTGCGTTTTCGCCGGAAAACGCGTTTTCGGCCGAAAACGTGTACGTTTGCACTTCCCCGCCACAGGGAAGCTGCTAGCCGGGAATTCTCTGCCTGGTTCTACCCGCTGCCCGGAACGCTACGCAGGGCAAAAGCGGTTCTCGTCCTCCGTGCTTGCTTTTTCTCAGAAAGAGCCGTGGTGTGCGTTTTCGCCGGAAAACGCGTTTTCGGCCGAAAACGTGTACGTTTGCACTTCCCCGCCACAGGGAAGCTGCTAGCCGGGAATTCTCTGCCTGGTTCTACCCGCTGCCCGGAACGCTACGCAGGGCAAAAGCGGTTCTCGTCCTCCGTGCTTGCTTTTTCTCAGAAAGAGCCGTGGTGTGCGTTTTCGCCGGAAAACGCGTTTTCGGCCGAAAACGTGTACGTTTGCACTTCCCCGCCACAGGGAAGCTGCTAGCCGGGAATTCTCTGCCTGGTTCTACCCGCTGCCCGGAACGCTACGCAGGGCAAAAGCGGTTCTCGTCCTCCGTGCTTGCTTTTTCTCAGAAAGAGCCGTGGTGTGCGTTTTCGCCGGAAAACGCGTTTTCGGCCGAAAACGTGTACGTTTGCACTTCCCCGCCACAGGGAAGCTGCTAGCCGGGAATTCTCTGCCTGGTTCTACCCGCTGCCCGGAACGCTACGCAGGGCAAAAGCGGTTCTCGTCCTCCGTGCTTGCTTTTTCTCAGAAAGAGCCGTGGTGTGCGTTTTCGCCGGAAAACGCGTTTTCGGCCGAAAACGTGTACGTTTGCACTTCCCCGCCACAGGGAAGCTGCTAGCCGGGAATTCTCTGCCTGGTTCTACCCGCTGCCCGGAACGCTACGCAGGGCAAAAGCGGTTCTCGTCCTCCGTGCTTGCTTTTTCTCAGAAAGAGCCGTGGTGTGCGTTTTCGCCGGAAAACGCGTTTTCGGCCGAAAACGTGTACGTTTGCACTTCCCCGCCACAGGGAAGCTGCTAGCCGGGAATTCTCTGCCTGGTTCTACCCGCTGCCCGGAACGCTACGCAGGGCAAAAGCGGTTCTCGTCCTCCGTGCTTGCTTTTTCTCAGAAAGAGCCGTGGTGTGCGTTTTCGCCGGAAAACGCGTTTTCGGCCGAAAACGTGTACGTTTGCACTTCCCCGCCACAGGGAAGCTGCTAGCCGGGAATTCTCTGCCTGGTTCTACCCGCTGCCCGGAACGCTACGCAGGGCAAAAGCGGTTCTCGTCCTCCGTGCTTGCTTTTTCTCAGAAAGAGCCGTGGTGTGCGTTTTCGCCGGAAAACGCGTTTTCGGCCGAAAACGTGTACGTTTGCACTTCCCCGCCACAGGGAAGCTGCTAGCCGGGAATTCTCTGCCTGGTTCTACCCGCTGCCCGGAACGCTACGCAGGGCAAAAGCGGTTCTCGTCCTCCGTGCTTGCTTTTTCTCAGAAAGAGCCGTGGTGTGCGTTTTCGCCGGAAAACGCGTTTTCGGCCGAAAACGTGTACGTTTGCACTTCCCCGCCACAGGGAAGCTGCTAGCCGGGAATTCTCTGCCTGGTTCTACCCGCTGCCCGGAACGCTACGCAGGGCAAAAGCGGTTCTCGTCCTCCGTGCTTGCTTTTTCTCAGAAAGAGCCGTGGTGTGCGTTTTCGCCGGAAAACGCGTTTTCGGCCGAAAACGTGTACGTTTGCACTTCCCCGCCACAGGGAAGCTGCTAGCCGGGAATTCTCTGCCTGGTTCTACCCGCTGCCCGGAACGCTACGCAGGGCAAAAGCGGTTCTCGTCCTCCGTGCTTGCTTTTTCTCAGAAAGAGCCGTGGTGTGCGTTTTCGCCGGAAAACGCGTTTTCGGCCGAAAACGTGTACGTTTGCACTTCCCCGCCACAGGGAAGCTGCTAGCCGGGAATTCTCTGCCTGGTTCTACCCGCTGCCCGGAACGCTACGCAGGGCAAAAGCGGTTCTCGTCCTCCGTGCTTGCTTTTTCTCAGAAAGAGCCGTGGTGTGCGTTTTCGCCGGAAAACGCGTTTTCGGCCGAAAACGTGTACGTTTGCACTTCCCCGCCACAGGGAAGCTGCTAGCCGGGAATTCTCTGCCTGGTTCTACCCGCTGCCCGGAACGCTACGCAGGGCAAAAGCGGTTCTCGTCCTCCGTGCTTGCTTTTTCTCAGAAAGAGCCGTGGTGTGCGTTTTCGCCGGAAAACGCGTTTTCGGCCGAAAACGTGTACGTTTGCACTTCCCCGCCACAGGGAAGCTGCTAGCCGGGAATTCTCTGCCTGGTTCTACCCGCTGCCCGGAACGCTACGCAGGGCAAAAGCGGTTCTCGTCCTCCGTGCTTGCTTTTTCTCAGAAAGAGCCGTGGTGTGCGTTTTCGCCGGAAAACGCGTTTTCGGCCGAAAACGTGTACGTTTGCACTTCCCCGCCACAGGGAAGCTGCTAGCCGGGAATTCTCTGCCTGGTTCTACCCGCTGCCCGGAACGCTACGCAGGGCAAAAGCGGTTCTCGTCCTCCGTGCTTGCTTTTTCTCAGAAAGAGCCGTGGTGTGCGTTTTCGCCGGAAAACGCGTTTTCGGCCGAAAACGTGTACGTTTGCACTTCCCCGCCACAGGGAAGCTGCTAGCCGGGAATTCTCTGCCTGGTTCTACCCGCTGCCCGGAACGCTACGCAGGGCAAAAGCGGTTCTCGTCCTCCGTGCTTGCTTTTTCTCAGAAAGAGCCGTGGTGTGCGTTTTCGCCGGAAAACGCGTTTTCGGCCGAAAACGTGTACGTTTGCACTTCCCCGCCACAGGGAAGCTGCTAGCCGGGAATTCTCTGCCTGGTTCTACCCGCTGCCCGGAACGCTACGCAGGGCAAAAGCGGTTCTCGTCCTCCGTGCTTGCTTTTTCTCAGAAAGAGCCGTGGTGTGCGTTTTCGCCGGAAAACGCGTTTTCGGCCGAAAACGTGTACGTTTGCACTTCCCCGCCACAGGGAAGCTGCTAGCCGGGAATTCTCTGCCTGGTTCTACCCGCTGCCCGGAACGCTACGCAGGGCAAAAGCGGTTCTCGTCCTCCGTGCTTGCTTTTTCTCAGAAAGAGCCGTGGTGTGCGTTTTCGCCGGAAAACGCGTTTTCGGCCGAAAACGTGTACGTTTGCACTTCCCCGCCACAGGGAAGCTGCTAGCCGGGAATTCTCTGCCTGGTTCTACCCGCTGCCCGGAACGCTACGCAGGGCAAAAGCGGTTCTCGTCCTCCGTGCTTGCTTTTTCTCAGAAAGAGCCGTGGTGTGCGTTTTCGCCGGAAAACGCGTTTTCGGCCGAAAACGTGTACGTTTGCACTTCCCCGCCACAGGGAAGCTGCTAGCCGGGAATTCTCTGCCTGGTTCTACCCGCTGCCCGGAACGCTACGCAGGGCAAAAGCGGTTCTCGTCCTCCGTGCTTGCTTTTTCTCAGAAAGAGCCGTGGTGTGCGTTTTCGCCGGAAAACGCGTTTTCGGCCGAAAACGTGTACGTTTGCACTTCCCCGCCACAGGGAAGCTGCTAGCCGGGAATTCTCTGCCTGGTTCTACCCGCTGCCCGGAACGCTACGCAGGGCAAAAGCGGTTCTCGTCCTCCGTGCTTGCTTTTTCTCAGAAAGAGCCGTGGTGTGCGTTTTCGCCGGAAAACGCGTTTTCGGCCGAAAACGTGTACGTTTGCACTTCCCCGCCACAGGGAAGCTGCTAGCCGGGAATTCTCTGCCTGGTTCTACCCGCTGCCCGGAACGCTACGCAGGGCAAAAGCGGTTCTCGTCCTCCGTGCTTGCTTTTTCTCAGAAAGAGCCGTGGTGTGCGTTTTCGCCGGAAAACGCGTTTTCGGCCGAAAACGTGTACGTTTGCACTTCCCCGCCACAGGGAAGCTGCTAGCCGGGAATTCTCTGCCTGGTTCTACCCGCTGCCCGGAACGCTACGCAGGGCAAAAGCGGTTCTCGTCCTCCGTGCTTGCTTTTTCTCAGAAAGAGCCGTGGTGTGCGTTTTCGCCGGAAAACGCGTTTTCGGCCGAAAACGTGTACGTTTGCACTTCCCCGCCACAGGGAAGCTGCTAGCCGGGAATTCTCTGCCTGGTTCTACCCGCTGCCCGGAACGCTACGCAGGGCAAAAGCGGTTCTCGTCCTCCGTGCTTGCTTTTTCTCAGAAAGAGCCGTGGTGTGCGTTTTCGCCGGAAAACGCGTTTTCGGCCGAAAACGTGTACGTTTGCACTTCCCCGCCACAGGGAAGCTGCTAGCCGGGAATTCTCTGCCTGGTTCTACCCGCTGCCCGGAACGCTACGCAGGGCAAAAGCGGTTCTCGTCCTCCGTGCTTGCTTTTTCTCAGAAAGAGCCGTGGTGTGCGTTTTCGCCGGAAAACGCGTTTTCGGCCGAAAACGTGTACGTTTGCACTTCCCCGCCACAGGGAAGCTGCTAGCCGGGAATTCTCTGCCTGGTTCTACCCGCTGCCCGGAACGCTACGCAGGGCAAAAGCGGTTCTCGTCCTCCGTGCTTGCTTTTTCTCAGAAAGAGCCGTGGTGTGCGTTTTCGCCGGAAAACGCATACTCGTGAGCAGAACGTGTACGTTTGCACTTCCCCGCCACAGGGAAGCTGCTAGCCGGGAATTCTCTGCCTGGTTCTACCCGCTGCCCGGAACGCTACGCAGGGCAAAAGCGGTTCTCGTCCTCCGTGCTTGCTTTTTCTCAGAAAGAGCCGTGGTGTGCGTTTTCGCCGGAAAACGCCGGCCGAAAACGTGTACGTTTGCACTTCCCCGCCACAGGGAAGCTGCTAGCCGGGAATTCTCTGCCTGGTTCTACCCGCTGCCCGGAACGCTACGCAGGGCAAAAGCGGTTCTCGTCCTCCGTGCTTGCTTTTTCTCAGAAAGAGCCGTGGTGTGCGTTTTCGCCGGAAAACGCGTTTTCGGCCGAAAACGTGTACGTTTGCACTTCCCCGCCACAGGGAAGCTGCTAGCCGGGAATTCTCTGCCTGGTTCTACCCGCTGCCCGGAACGCTACGCAGGGCAAAAGCGGTTCTCGTCCTCCGTGCTTGCTTTTTCTCAGAAAGAGCCGTGGTGTGCGTTTTCGCCGGAAAACGCGTTTTCGGCCGAAAACGTGTACGTTTGCACTTCCCCGCCACAGGGAAGCTGCTAGCCGGGAATTCTCTGCCTGGTTCTACCCGCTGCCCGGAACGCTACGCAGGGCAAAAGCGGTTCTCGTCCTCCGTGCTTGCTTTTTCTCAGAAAGAGCCGTGGTGTGCGTTTTCGCCGGAAAACGCGTTTTCGGCCGAAAACGTGTACGTTTGCACTTCCCCGCCACAGGGAAGCTGCTAGCCGGGAATTCTCTGCCTGGTTCTACCCGCTGCCCGGAACGCTACGCAGGGCAAAAGCGGTTCTCGTCCTCCGTGCTTGCTTTTTCTCAGAAAGAGCCGTGGTGTGCGTTTTCGCCGGAAAACGCGTTTTCGGCCGAAAACGTGTACGTTTGCACTTCCCCGCCACAGGGAAGCTGCTAGCCGGGAATTCTCTGCCTGGTTCTACCCGCTGCCCGGAACGCTACGCAGGGCAAAAGCGGTTCTCGTCCTCCGTGCTTGCTTTTTCTCAGAAAGAGCCGTGGTGTGCGTTTTCGCCGGAAAACGCGTTTTCGGCCGAAAACGTGTACGTTTGCACTTCCCCGCCACAGGGAAGCTGCTAGCCGGGAATTCTCTGCCTGGTTCTACCCGCTGCCCGGAACGCTACGCAGGGCAAAAGCGGTTCTCGTCCTCCGTGCTTGCTTTTTCTCAGAAAGAGCCGTGGTGTGCGTTTTCGCCGGAAAACGCGTTTTCGGCCGAAAACGTGTACGTTTGCACTTCCCCGCCACAGGGAAGCTGCTAGCCGGGAATTCTCTGCCTGGTTCTACCCGCTGCCCGGAACGCTACGCAGGGCAAAAGCGGTTCTCGTCCTCCGTGCTTGCTTTTTCTCAGAAAGAGCCGTGGTGTGCGTTTTCGCCGGAAAACGCGTTTTCGGCCGAAAACGTGTACGTTTGCACTTCCCCGCCACAGGGAAGCTGCTAGCCGGGAATTCTCTGCCTGGTTCTACCCGCTGCCCGGAACGCTACGCAGGGCAAAAGCGGTTCTCGTCCTCCGTGCTTGCTTTTTCTCAGAAAGAGCCGTGGTGTGCGTTTTCGCCGGAAAACGCGTTTTCGGCCGAAAACGTGTACGTTTGCACTTCCCCGCCACAGGGAAGCTGCTAGCCGGGAATTCTCTGCCTGGTTCTACCCGCTGCCCGGAACGCTACGCAGGGCAAAAGCGGTTCTCGTCCTCCGTGCTTGCTTTTTCTCAGAAAGAGCCGTGGTGTGCGTTTTCGCCGGAAAACGCGTTTTCGGCCGAAAACGTGTACGTTTGCACTTCCCCGCCACAGGGAAGCTGCTAGCCGGGAATTCTCTGCCTGGTTCTACCCGCTGCCCGGAACGCTACGCAGGGCAAAAGCGGTTCTCGTCCTCCGTGCTTGCTTTTTCTCAGAAAGAGCCGTGGTGTGCGTTTTCGCCGGAAAACGCGTTTTCGGCCGAAAACGTGTACGTTTGCACTTCCCCGCCACAGGGAAGCTGCTAGCCGGGAATTCTCTGCCTGGTTCTACCCGCTGCCCGGAACGCTACGCAGGGCAAAAGCGGTTCTCGTCCTCCGTGCTTGCTTTTTCTCAGAAAGAGCCGTGGTGTGCGTTTTCGCCGGAAAACGCGTTTTCGGCCGAAAACGTGTACGTTTGCACTTCCCCGCCACAGGGAAGCTGCTAGCCGGGAATTCTCTGCCTGGTTCTACCCGCTGCCCGGAACGCTACGCAGGGCAAAAGCGGTTCTCGTCCTCCGTGCTTGCTTTTTCTCAGAAAGAGCCGTGGTGTGCGTTTTCGCCGGAAAACGCGTTTTCGGCCGAAAACGTGTACGTTTGCACTTCCCCGCCACAGGGAAGCTGCTAGCCGGGAATTCTCTGCCTGGTTCTACCCGCTGCCCGGAACGCTACGCAGGGCAAAAGCGGTTCTCGTCCTCCGTGCTTGCTTTTTCTCAGAAAGAGCCGTGGTGTGCGTTTTCGCCGGAAAACGCGTTTTCGGCCGAAAACGTGTACGTTTGCACTTCCCCGCCACAGGGAAGCTGCTAGCCGGGAATTCTCTGCCTGGTTCTACCCGCTGCCCGGAACGCTACGCAGGGCAAAAGCGGTTCTCGTCCTCCGTGCTTGCTTTTTCTCAGAAAGAGCCGTGGTGTGCGTTTTCGCCGGAAAACGCGTTTTCGGCCGAAAACGTGTACGTTTGCACTTCCCCGCCACAGGGAAGCTGCTAGCCGGGAATTCTCTGCCTGGTTCTACCCGCTGCCCGGAACGCTACGCAGGGCAAAAGCGGTTCTCGTCCTCCGTGCTTGCTTTTTCTCAGAAAGAGCCGTGGTGTGCGTTTTCGCCGGAAAACGCGTTTTCGGCCGAAAACGTGTACGTTTGCACTTCCCCGCCACAGGGAAGCTGCTAGCCGGGAATTCTCTGCCTGGTTCTACCCGCTGCCCGGAACGCTACGCAGGGCAAAAGCGGTTCTCGTCCTCCGTGCTTGCTTTTTCTCAGAAAGAGCCGTGGTGTGCGTTTTCGCCGGAAAACGCGTTTTCGGCCGAAAACGTGTACGTTTGCACTTCCCCGCCACAGGGAAGCTGCTAGCCGGGAATTCTCTGCCTGGTTCTACCCGCTGCCCGGAACGCTACGCAGGGCAAAAGCGGTTCTCGTCCTCCGTGCTTGCTTTTTCTCAGAAAGAGCCGTGGTGTGCGTTTTCGCCGGAAAACGCGTTTTCGGCCGAAAACGTGTACGTTTGCACTTCCCCGCCACAGGGAAGCTGCTAGCCGGGAATTCTCTGCCTGGTTCTACCCGCTGCCCGGAACGCTACGCAGGGCAAAAGCGGTTCTCGTCCTCCGTGCTTGCTTTTTCTCAGAAAGAGCCGTGGTGTGCGTTTTCGCCGGAAAACGCGTTTTCGGCCGAAAACGTGTACGTTTGCACTTCCCCGCCACAGGGAAGCTGCTAGCCGGGAATTCTCTGCCTGGTTCTACCCGCTGCCCGGAACGCTACGCAGGGCAAAAGCGGTTCTCGTCCTCCGTGCTTGCTTTTTCTCAGAAAGAGCCGTGGTGTGCGTTTTCGCCGGAAAACGCGTTTTCGGCCGAAAACGTGTACGTTTGCACTTCCCCGCCACAGGGAAGCTGCTAGCCGGGAATTCTCTGCCTGGTTCTACCCGCTGCCCGGAACGCTACGCAGGGCAAAAGCGGTTCTCGTCCTCCGTGCTTGCTTTTTCTCAGAAAGAGCCGTGGTGTGCGTTTTCGCCGGAAAACGCGTTTTCGGCCGAAAACGTGTACGTTTGCACTTCCCCGCCACAGGGAAGCTGCTAGCCGGGAATTCTCTGCCTGGTTCTACCCGCTGCCCGGAACGCTACGCAGGGCAAAAGCGGTTCTCGTCCTCCGTGCTTGCTTTTTCTCAAAAAGAGCCGTGGTGTGCGATTTCGCCGGAAAACGCGTTTTCGGCCGAAAACGTGTACGTTTGCACTTCCCCGCCACAGGGAAGCTGCTAGCCGGGAATTCTCTGCCTGGTTCTACCCGCTGCCCGGAACGCTACGCAGGGCAAAAGCGGTTCTCGTCCTCCGTGCTTGCTTTTTCTCAGAAAGAGCCGTGGTGTGCGTTTTCGCCGGAAAACGCGTTTTCGGCCGAAAACGTGTACGTTTGCACTTCCCCGCCACAGGGAAGCTGCTAGCCGGGAATTCTCTGCCTGGTTCTACCCGCTGCCCGGAACGCTACGCAGGGCAAAAGCGGTTCTCGTCCTCCGTGCTTGCTTTTTCTCAGAAAGAGCCGTGGTGTGCGTTTTCGCCGGAAAACGCGTTTTCGGCCGAAAACGTGTACGTTTGCACTTCCCCGCCACAGGGAAGCTGCTAGCCGGGAATTCTCTGCCTGGTTCTACCCGCTGCCCGGAACGCTACGCAGGGCAAAAGCGGTTCTCGTCCTCCGTGCTTGCTTTTTCTCAGAAAGAGCCGTGGTGTGCGTTTTCGCCGGAAAACGCGTTTTCGGCCGAAAACGTGTACGTTTGCACTTCCCCGCCACAGGGAAGCTGCTAGCCGGGAATTCTCTGCCTGGTTCTACCCGCTGCCCGGAACGCTACGCAGGGCAAAAGCGGTTCTCGTCCTCCGTGCTTGCTTTTTCTCAGAAAGAGCCGTGGTGTGCGTTTTCGCCGGAAAACGCGTTTTCGGCCGAAAACGTGTACGTTTGCACTTCCCCGCCACAGGGAAGCTGCTAGCCGGGAATTCTCTGCCTGGTTCTACCCGCTGCCCGGAACGCTACGCAGGGCAAAAGCGGTTCTCGTCCTCCGTGCTTGCTTTTTCTCAGAAAGAGCCGTGGTGTGCGTTTTCGCCGGAAAACGCGTTTTCGGCCGAAAACGTGTACGTTTGCACTTCCCCGCCACAGGGAAGCTGCTAGCCGGGAATTCTCTGCCTGGTTCTACCCGCTGCCCGGAACGCTACGCAGGGCAAAAGCGGTTCTCGTCCTCCGTGCTTGCTTTTTCTCAGAAAGAGCCGTGGTGTGCGTTTTCGCCGGAAAACGCGTTTTCGGCCGAAAACGTGTACGTTTGCACTTCCCCGCCACAGGGAAGCTGCTAGCCGGGAATTCTCTGCCTGGTTCTACCCGCTGCCCGGAACGCTACGCAGGGCAAAAGCGGTTCTCGTCCTCCGTGCTTGCTTTTTCTCAGAAAGAGCCGTGGTGTGCGTTTTCGCCGGAAAACGCGTTTTCGGCCGAAAACGTGTACGTTTGCACTTCCCCGCCACAGGGAAGCTGCTAGCCGGGAATTCTCTGCCTGGTTCTACCCGCTGCCCGGAACGCTACGCAGGGCAAAAGCGGTTCTCGTCCTCCGTGCTTGCTTTTTCTCAGAAAGAGCCGTGGTGTGCGTTTTCGCCGGAAAACGCGTTTTCGGCCGAAAACGTGTACGTTTGCACTTCCCCGCCACAGGGAAGCTGCTAGCCGGGAATTCTCTGTGGTTCTACCCGCTGCCCGGAACGCTACGCAGGGCAAAAGCGGTTCTCGTCCTCCGTGCTTGCTTTTTCTCAGAAAGAGCCGTGGTGTGCGTTTTCGCCGGAAAACGCGTTTTCGGCCGAAAACGTGTACGTTTGCACTTCCCCGCCACAGGGAAGCTGCTAGCCGGGAATTCTCTGCCTGGTTCTACCCGCTGCCCGGAACGCTACGCAGGGCAAAAGCGGTTCTCGTCCTCCGTGCTTGCTTTTTCTCAGAAAGAGCCGTGGTGTGCGTTTTCGCCGGAAAACGCGTTTTCGGCCGAAAACGTGTACGTTTGCACTTCCCCGCCACAGGGAAGCTGCTAGCCGGGAATTCTCTGCCTGGTTCTACCCGCTGCCCGGAACGCTACGCAGGGCAAAAGCGGTTCTCGTCCTCCGTGCTTGCTTTTTCTCAGAAAGAGCCGTGGTGTGCGTTTTCGCCGGAAAACGCGTTTTCGGCCGAAAACGTGTACGTTTGCACTTCCCCGCCACAGGGAAGCTGCTAGCCGGGAATTCTCTGCCTGGTTCTACCCGCTGCCCGGAACGCTACGCAGGGCAAAAGCGGTTCTCGTCCTCCGTGCTTGCTTTTTCTCAGAAAGAGCCTGTGGTGTGCGTTTTCGCCGGAAAACGCGTTTTCGGCCGAAAACGTGTACGTTTGCACTTCCCCGCCACAGGGAAGCTGCTAGCCGGGAATTCTCTGCCTGGTTCTACCCGCTGCCCGGAACGCTACGCAGGGCAAAAGCGGTTCTCGTCCTCCGTGCTTGCTTTTTCTCAGAAAGAGCCGTGGTGTGCGTTTTCGCCGGAAAACGCGTTTTCGGCCGAAAACGTGTACGTTTGCACTTCCCCGCCACAGGGAAGCTGCTAGCCGGGAATTCTCTGCCTGGTTCTACCCGCTGCCCGGAACGCTACGCAGGGCAAAAGCGGTTCTCGTCCTCCGTGCTTGCTTTTTCTCAGAAAGAGCCGTGGTGTGCGTTTTCGCCGGAAAACGCGTTTTCGGTCGAAAACGTGTACGTTTGCACTTCCCCGCCACAGGGAAGCTGCTAGCCGGGAATTCTCTGCCTGGTTCTACCCGCTGCCCGGAACGCTACGCAGGGCAAAAGCGGTTCTCGTCCTCCGTGCTTGCTTTTTCTCAGAAAGAGCCGTGGTGTGCGTTTTCGCCGGAAAACGCGTTTTCGGCCGAAAACGTGTACGTTTGCACTTCCCCGCCACAGGGAAGCTGCTAGCCGGGAATTCTCTGCCTGGTTCTACCCGCTGCCCGGAACGCTACGCAGGGCAAAAGCGGTTCTCGTCCTCCGTGCTTGCTTTTTCTCAGAAAGAGCCGTGGTGTGCGTTTTCGCCGGAAAACGCGTTTTCGGCCGAAAACGTGTACGTTTGCACTTCCCCGCCACAGGGAAGCTGCTAGCCGGGAATTCTCTGCCTGGTTCTACCCGCTGCCCGGAACGCTACGCAGGGCAAAAGCGGTTCTCGTCCTCCGTGCTTGCTTTTTCTCAGAAAGAGCCGTGGTGTGCGTTTTCGCCGGAAAACGCGTTTTCGGCCGAAAACGTGTACGTTTGCACTTCCCCGCCACAGGGAAGCTGCTAGCCGGGAATTCTCTGCCTGGTTCTACCCGCTGCCCGGAACGCTACGCAGGGCAAAAGCGGTTCTCGTCCTCCGTGCTTGCTTTTTCTCAGAAAGAGCCGTGGTGTGCGTTTTCGCCGGAAAACGCGTTTTCGGCCGAAAACGTGTACGTTTGCACTTCCCCGCCACAGGGAAGCTGCTAGCCGGGAATTCTCTGCCTGGTTCTACCCGCTGCCCGGAACGCTACGCAGGGCAAAAGCGGTTCTCGTCCTCCGTGCTTGCTTTTTCTCAGAAAGAGCCGTGGTGTGCGTTTTCGCCGGAAAACGCGTTTTCGGCCGAAAACGTGTACGTTTGCACTTCCCCGCCACAGGGAAGCTGCTAGCCGGGAATTCTCTGCCTGGTTCTACCCGCTGCCCGGAACGCTACGCAGGGCAAAAGCGGTTCTCGTCCTCCGTGCTTGCTTTTTCTCAGAAAGAGCCGTGGTGTGCGTTTTCGCCGGAAAACGCGTTTTCGGCCGAAAACGTGTACGTTTGCACTTCCCCGCCACAGGGAAGCTGCTAGCCGGGAATTCTCTGCCTGGTTCTACCCGCTGCCCGGAACGCTACGCAGGGCAAAAGCGGTTCTCGTCCTCCGTGCTTGCTTTTTCTCAGAAAGAGCCGTGGTGTGCGTTTTCACCGGAAAACGCGTTTTCGGCCGAAAACGTGTACGTTTGCACTTCCCCGCCACAGAGAAGCTGCTAGCCGGGAATTCTCTGCCTGGTTCTACCCGCTGCCCGGAACGCTACGCAGGGCAAAAGCGGTTCTCGTCCTCCGTGCTTGCTTTTTCTCAGAAAGAGCCGTGGTGTGCGTTTTCGCCGGAAAACGCGTTTTCGGCCGAAAACGTGTACGTTTGCACTTCCCCGCCACAGGGAAGCTGCTAGCCGGGAATTCTCTGCCTGGTTCTACCCGCTGCCCGGAACGCTACGCAGGGCAAAAGCGGTTCTCGTCCTCCGTGCTTGCTTTTTCTCAGAAAGAGCCGTGGTGTGCGATTTCGCCGGAAAACGCGTTTTCGGCCGAAAACGTGTACGTTTGCACTTCCCCGCCACAGGGAAGCTGCTAGCCGGGAATTCTCTGCCTGGTTCTACCCGCTGCCCGGAACGCTACGCAGGGCAAAAGCGGTTCTCGTCCTCCGTGCTTGCTTTTTCTCAGAAAGAGCCGTGGAGTGCGTTTTCGCCGGAAAACGCGTTTTCGGCCGAAAACGTGTACGTTTGCACTTCCCCGCCACAGGGAAGCTGCTAGCCGGGAATTCTCTGCCTGGTTCTACCCGCTGCCCGGAACGCTACGCAGGGCAAAAGCGGTTCTCGTCCTCCGTGCTTGCTTTTTCTCAGAAAGAGCCGTGGAGTGCGTTTTCGCCGGAAAACGCGTTTTCGGCCGAAAACGTGTACGTTTGCACTTCCCCGCCACAGGGAAGCTGCTAGCCGGGAATTCTCTGCCTGGTTCTACCCGCTGCCCGGAACGCTACGCAGGGCAAAAGCGGTTCTCGTCCTCCGTGCTTGCTTTTTCTCAGAAAGAGCCGTGGTGTGCGTTTTCGCCGGAAAACGCGTTTTCGGCCGAAAACGTGTACGTTTGCACTTCCCCGCCACAGGGAAGCTGCTAGCCGGGAATTCTCTGCCTGGTTCTACCCGCTGCCCGGAACGCTACGCAGGGCAAAAGCGGTTCTCGTCCTCCGTGCTTGCTTTTTCTCAGAAAGAGCCGTGGTGTGCGTTTTCGCCGGAAAACGCGTTTGCGGCCGAAAACGTGTACGTTTGCACTTCCCCGCCACAGGGAAGCTGCTAGCCGGGAATTCTCTGCCTGGTTCTACCCGCTGCCCGGAACGCTACGCAGGGCAAAAGCGGTTCTCGTCCTCCGTGCTTGCTTTTTCTCAGAAAGAGCCGTGGCGTGCGTTTTCGCCGGAAAACGCGTTTTCGGCCGAAAACGTGTACGTTTGCACTTCCCCGCCACAGGGAAGCTGCTAGCCGGGAATTCTCTGCCTGGTTCTACCCGCTGCCCGGAACGCTACGCAGGGCAAAAGCGGTTCTCGTCCTCCGTGCTTGCTTTTTCTCAGAAAGAGCCGTGGTGTGCGTTTTCGCCGGAAAACGCGTTTTCGGCCGAAAACGTGTACGTTTGCACTTCCCCGCCACAGGGAAGCTGCTAGCCGGGAATTCTCTGCCTGGTTCTACCCGCTGCCCGGAACGCTACGCAGGGCAAAAGCGGTTCTCGTCCTCCGTGCTTGCTTTTTCTCAGAAAGAGCCGTGGTGTGCGTTTTCGCCGGAAAACGCGTTTTCGGCCGAAAACGTGTACGTTTGCACTTCCCCGCCACAGGGAAGCTGCTAGCCGGGAATTCTCTGCCTGGTTCTACCCGCTGCCCGGAACGCTACGCAGGGCAAAAGCGGTTCTCGTCCTCCGTGCTTGCTTTTTCTCAGAAAGAGCCGTGGTGTGCGTTTTCGCCGGAAAACGCGTTTTCGGCCGAAAACGTGTACGTTTGCACTTCCCCGCCACAGGGAAGCTGCTAGCCGGGAATTCTCTGCCTGGTTCTACCCGCTGCCCGGAACGCTACGCAGGGCAAAAGCGGTTCTCGTCCTCCGTGCTTGCTTTTTCTCAGAAAGAGCCGTGGAGTGCGTTTTCGCCGGAAAACGCGTTTTCGGCCGAAAACGTGTACGTTTGCACTTCCCCGCCACAGGGAAGCTGCTAGCCGGGAATTCTCTGCCTGGTTCTACCCGCTGCCCGGAACGCTACGCAGGGCAAAAGCGGTTCTCGTCCTCCGTGCTTGCTTTTTCTCAGAAAGAGCCGTGGAGTGCGTTTTCGCCGGAAAACGCGTTTTCGGCCGAAAACGTGTACGTTTGCACTTCCCCGCCACAGGGAAGCTGCTAGCCGGGAATTCTCTGCCTGGTTCTACCCGCTGCCCGGAACGCTACGCAGGGCAAAAGCGGTTCTCGTCCTCCGTGCTTGCTTTTTCTCAGAAAGAGCCGTGGTGTGCGTTTTCGCCGGAAAACGCGTTTTCGGCCGAAAACGTGTACGTTTGCACTTCCCCGCCACAGGGAAGCTGCTAGCCGGGAATTCTCTGCCTGGTTCTACCCGCTGCCCGGAACGCTACGCAGGGCAAAAGCGGTTCTCGTCCTCCGTGCTTGCTTTTTCTCAGAAAGAGCCGTGGAGTGCGTTTTCGCCGGAAAACGCGTTTTCGGCCGAAAACGTGTACGTTTGCACTTCCCCGCCACAGGGAAGCTGCTAGCCGGGAATTCTCTGCCTGGTTCTACCCGCTGCCCGGAACGCTACGCAGGGCAAAAGCGGTTCTCGTCCTCCGTGCTTGCTTTTTCTCAGAAAGAGCCGTGGTGTGCGTTTTCGCCGGAAAACGTGTTTTCGGCCGAAAACGTGTACGTTTGCACTTCCCCGCCACAGGGAAGCTGCTAGCCGGGAATTCTCTGCCTGGTTCTACCCGCTGCCCGGAACGCTACGCAGGGCAAAAGCGGTTCTCGTCCTCCGTGCTTGCTTTTTCTCAGAAAGAGCCGTGGTGTGCGTTTTCGCCGGAAAACGCGTTTGCGGCCGAAAACGTGTACGTTTGCACTTCCCCGCCACAGGGAAGCTGCTAGCCGGGAATTCTCTGCCTGGTTCTACCCGCTGCCCGGAACGCTACGCAGGGCAAAAGCGGTTCTCGTCCTCCGTGCTTGCTTTTTCTCAGAAAGAGCCGTGGTGTGCGTTTTCGCCGGAAAACGCGTTTTCGGCCGAAAACGTGTACGTTTGCACTTCCCCGCCACAGGGAAGCTGCTAGCCGGGAATTCTCTGCCTGGTTCTACCCGCTGCCCGGAACGCTACGCAGGGCAAAAGCGGTTCTCGTCCTCCGTGCTTGCTTTTTCTCAGAAAGAGCCGTGGTGTGCGTTTTCGCCGGAAAACGCGTTTTCGGCCGAAAACGTGTACGTTTGCACTTCCCCGACACAGGGAAGCTGCTAGCCGGGAATTCTCTGCCTGGTTCTACCCGCTGCCCGGAACGCTACGCAGGGCAAAAGCGGTTCTCGTCCTCCGTGCTTGCTTTTTCTCAGAAAGAGCCGTGGTGTGCGTTTTCGCCGGAAAACGCGTTTTCGGCCGAAAACGTGTACGTTTGCACTTCCCCGCCACAGGGAAGCTGCTAGCCGGGAATTCTCTGCCTGGTTCTACCCGCTGCCCGGAACGCTACGCAGGGCAAAAGCGGTTCTCGTCCTCCGTGCTTGCTTTTTCTCAGAAAGAGCCGTGGTGTGCGTTTTCGCCGGAAAACGCGTTTTCGGCCGAAAACGTGTACGTTTGCACTTCCCCGCCACAGGGAAGCTGCTAGCCGGGAATTCTCTGCCTGGTTCTACCCGCTGCCCGGAACGCTACGCAGGGCAAAAGCGGTTCTCGTCCTCCGTGCTTGCTTTTTCTCAGAAAGAGCCGTGGTGTGCGTTTTCGCCGGAAAACGCGTTTTCGGCCGAAAACGTGTACGTTTGCACTTCCCCGCCACAGGGAAGCTGCTAGCCGGGAATTCTCTGCCTGGTTCTACCCGCTGCCCGGAACGCTACGCAGGGCAAAAGCGGTTCTCGTCCTCCGTGCTTGCTTTTTCTCAGAAAGAGCCGTGGTGTGCGTTTTCGCCGGAAAACGCGTTTTCGGCCGAAAACGTGTACGTTTGCACTTCCCCGCCACAGGGAAGCTGCTAGCCGGGAATTCTCTGCCTGGTTCTACCCGCTGCACGGAACGCTACGCAGGGCAAAAGCGGTTCTCGTCCTCCGTGCTTGCTTTTTCTCAGAAAGAGCCGTGGTGTGCGTTTTCGCCGGAAAACGCGTTTTCGGCCGAAAACGTGTACGTTTGCACTTCCCCGCCACAGGGAAGCAGCTAGCCGGGAATTCTCTGCCTGGTTCTACCCGCTGCCCGGAACGCTACGCAGGGCAAAAGCGGTTCTCGTCCTCCGTGCTTGCTTTTTCTCAGAAAGAGCCGTGGTGTGCGTTTTCGCCGGAAAACGCGTTTTCGGCCGAAAACGTGTACGTTTGCACTTCCCCGCCACAGGGAAGCTGCTAGCCGGGAATTCTCTGCCTGGTTCTACCCGCTGCCCGGAACGCTACGCAGGGCAAAAGCGGTTCTCGTCCTCCGTGCTTGCTTTTTCTCAGAAAGAGCCGTGGTGTGCGTTTTCGCCGGAAAACGCGTTTTCGGCCGAAAACGTGTACGTTTGCACTTCCCCGCCACAGGGAAGCTGCTAGCCGGGAATTCTCTGCCTGGTTCTACCCGCTGCCCGGAACGCTACGCAGGGCAAAAGCGGTTCTCGTCCTCCGTGCTTGCTTTTTCTCAGAAAGAGCCGTGGTGTGCGTTTTCGCCGGAAAACGCGTTTTCGGCCGAAAACGTGTACGTTTGCACTTCCCCGCCACAGGGAAGCTGCTAGCCGGGAATTCTCTGCCTGGTTCTACCCGCTGCCCGGAACGCTACGCAGGGCAAAAGCGGTTCTCGTCCTCCGTGCTTGCTTTTTCTCAGAAAGAGCCGTGGTGTGCGTTTTCGCCGGAAAACGCGTTTTCGGCCGAAAACGTGTACGTTTGCACTTCCCCGCCACAGGGAAGCTGCTAGCCGGGAATTCTCTGCCTGGTTCTACCCGCTGCCCGGAACGCTACGCAGGGCAAAAGCGGTTCTCGTCCTCCGTGCTTGCTTTTTCTCAGAAAGAGCCGTGGTGTGCGTTTTCGCCGGAAAACGCGTTTTCGGCCGAAAACGTGTACGTTTGCACTTCCCCGCCACAGGGAAGCTGCTAGCCGGGAATTCTCTGCCTGGTTCTACCCGCTGCCCGGAACGCTACGCAGGGCAAAAGCGGTTCTCGTCCTCCGTGCTTGCTTTTTCTCAGAAAGAGCCGTGGTGTGCGTTTTCGCCGGAAAACGCGTTTTCGGCCGAAAACGTGTACGTTTGCACTTCCCCGCCACAGGGAAG
The DNA here is from genome assembly GCF_965140245.1 of Athene noctua. Classification (NCBI taxonomy): domain Eukaryota; kingdom Metazoa; phylum Chordata; class Aves; order Strigiformes; family Strigidae; genus Athene; species Athene noctua. The sequence goes on from NW_027437764.1 coordinate 79,817, forward strand.
CTGCTAGCCGGGAATTCTCTGCCTGGTTCTACCCGCTGCCCGGAACGCTACGCAGGGCAAAAGCGGTTCTCGTCCTCCGTGCTTGCTTTTTCTCAGAAAGAGCCGTGGTGTGCGTTTTCGCCGGAAAACGCGTTTTCGGCCGAAAACGTGTACGTTTGCACTTCCCCGCCACAGGGAAGCTGCTAGCCGGGAATTCTCTGCCTGGTTCTACCCGCTGCCCGGAACGCTACGCAGGGCAAAAGCGGTTCTCGTCCTCCGTGCTTGCTTTTTCTCAGAAAGAGCCGTGGTGTGCGTTTTCGCCGGAAAACGCGTTTTCGGCCGAAAACGTGTACGTTTGCACTTCCCCGCCACAGGGAAGCTGCTAGCCGGGAATTCTCTGCCTGGTTCTACCCGCTGCCCGGAACGCTACGCAGGGCAAAAGCGGTTCTCGTCCTCCGTGCTTGCTTTTTCTCAGAAAGAGCCGTGGTGTGCGTTTTCGCCGGAAAACGCGTTTTCGGCCGAAAACGTGTACGTTTGCACTTCCCCGCCACAGGGAAGCTGCTAGCCGGGAATTCTCTGCCTGGTTCTACCCGCTGCCCGGAACGCTACGCAGGGCAAAAGCGGTTCTCGTCCTCCGTGCTTGCTTTTTCTCAGAAAGAGCCGTGGTGTGCGTTTTCGCCGGAAAACGCGTTTTCGGCCGAAAACGTGTACGTTTGCACTTCCCCGCCACAGGGAAGCTGCTAGCCGGGAATTCTCTGCCTGGTTCTACCCGCTGCCCGGAACGCTACGCAGGGCAAAAGCGGTTCTCGTCCTCCGTGCTTGCTTTTTCTCAGAAAGAGCCGTGGTGTGCGTTTTCGCCGGAAAACGCGTTTTCGGCCGAAAACGTGTACGTTTGCACTTCCCCGCCACAGGGAAGCTGCTAGCCGGGAATTCTCTGCCTGGTTCTACCCGCTGCCCGGAACGCTACGCAGGGCAAAAGCGGTTCTCGTCCTCCGTGCTTGCTTTTTCTCAGAAAGAGCCGTGGTGTGCGTTTTCGCCGGAAAACGCGTTTTCGGCCGAAAACGTGTACGTTTGCACTTCCCCGCCACAGGGAAGCTGCTAGCCGGGAATTCTCTGCCTGGTTCTACCCGCTGCCCGGAACGCTACGCAGGGCAAAAGCGGTTCTCGTCCTCCGTGCTTGCTTTTTCTCAGAAAGAGCCGTGGTGTGCGTTTTCGCCGGAAAACGCGTTTTCGGCCGAAAACGTGTACGTTTGCACTTCCCCGCCACAGGGAAGCTGCTAGCCGGGAATTCTCTGCCTGGTTCTACCCGCTGCCCGGAACGCTACGCAGGGCAAAAGCGGTTCTCGTCCTCCGTGCTTGCTTTTTCTCAGAAAGAGCCGTGGTGTGCGTTTTCGCCGGAAAACGCGTTTTCGGCCGAAAACGTGTACGTTTGCACTTCCCCGCCACAGGGAAGCTGCTAGCCGGGAATTCTCTGCCTGGTTCTACCCGCTGCCCGGAACGCTACGCAGGGCAAAAGCGGTTCTCGTCCTCCGTGCTTGCTTTTTCTCAGAAAGAGCCGTGGTGTGCGTTTTCGCCGGAAAACGCGTTTTCGGCCGAAAACGTGTACGTTTGCACTTCCCCGCCACAGGGAAGCTGCTAGCCGGGAATTCTCTGCCTGGTTCTACCCGCTGCCCGGAACGCTACGCAGGGCAAAAGCGGTTCTCGTCCTCCGTGCTTGCTTTTTCTCAGAAAGAGCCGTGGTGTGCGTTTTCGCCGGAAAACGCGTTTTCGGCCGAAAACGTGTACGTTTGCACTTCCCCGCCACAGGGAAGCTGCTAGCCGGGAATTCTCTGCCTGGTTCTACCCGCTGCCCGGAACGCTACGCAGGGCAAAAGCGGTTCTCGTCCTCCGTGCTTGCTTTTTCTCAGAAAGAGCCGTGGTGTGCGTTTTCGCCGGAAAACGCGTTTTCGGCCGAAAACGTGTACGTTTGCACTTCCCCGCCACAGGGAAGCTGCTAGCCGGGAATTCTCTGCCTGGTTCTACCCGCTGCCCGGAACGCTACGCAGGGCAAAAGCGGTTCTCGTCCTCCGTGCTTGATTTTTCTCAGAAAGAGCCGTGGTGTGCGTTTTCGCCGGAAAACGCGTTTTCGGCCGAAAACGTGTACGTTTGCACTTCCCCGCCACAGGGAAGCTGCTAGCCGGGAATTCTCTGCCTGGTTCTACCCGCTGCCCGGAACGCTACGCAGGGCAAAAGCGGTTCTCGTCCTCCGTGCTTGCTTTTTCTCAGAAAGAGCCGTGGTGTGCGTTTTCGCCGGAAAACGCGTTTTCGGCCGAAAACGTGTACGTTTGCACTTCCCCGCCACAGGGAAGCTGCTAGCCGGGAATTCTCTGCCTGGTTCTACCCGCTGCCCGGAACGCTACGCAGGGCAAAAGCGGTTCTCGTCCTCCGTGCTTGCTTTTTCTCAGAAAGAGCCGTGGTGTGCGTTTTCGCCGGAAAACGCGTTTTCGGCCGAAAACGTGTACGTTTGCACTTCCCCGCCACAGGGAAGCTGCTAGCCGGGAATTCTCTGCCTGGTTCTACCCGCTGCCCGGAACGCTACGCAGGGCAAAAGCGGTTCTCGTCCTCCGTGCTTGCTTTTTCTCAGAAAGAGCCGTGGTGTGCGTTTTCGCCGGAAAACGCGTTTTCGGCCGAAAACGTGTACGTTTGCACTTCCCCGCCACAGGGAAGCTGCTAGCCGGGAATTCTCTGCCTGGTTCTACCCGCTGCCCGGAACGCTACGCAGGGCAAAAGCGGTTCTCGTCCTCCGTGCTTGCTTTTTCTCAGAAAGAGCCGTGGTGTGCGTTTTCGCCGGAAAACGCGTTTTCGGCCGAAAACGTGTACGTTTGCACTTCCCCGCCACAGGGAAGCTGCTAGCCGGGAATTCTCTGCCTGGTTCTACCCGCTGCCCGGAACGCTACGCAGGGCAAAAGCGGTTCTCGTCCTCCGTGCTTGCTTTTTCTCAGAAAGAGCCGTGGTGTGCGTTTTCGCCGGAAAACGCGTTTTCGGCCGAAAACGTGTACGTTTGCACTTCCCCGCCACAGGGAAGCTGCTAGCCGGGAATTCTCTGCCTGGTTCTACCCGCTGCCCGGAACGCTACGCAGGGCAAAAGCGGTTCTCGTCCTCCGTGCTTGCTTTTTCTCAGAAAGAGCCGTGGTGTGCGTTTTCGCCGGAAAACGCGTTTTCGGCCGAAAACGTGTACGTTTGCACTTCCCCGCCACAGGGAAGCTGCTAGCCGGGAATTCTCTGCCTGGTTCTACCCGCTGCCCGGAACGCTACGCAGGGCAAAAGCGGTTCTCGTCCTCCGTGCTTGCTTTTTCTCAGAAAGAGCCGTGGTGTGCGTTTTCGCCGGAAAACGCGTTTTCGGCCGAAAACGTGTACGTTTGCACTTCCCCGCCACAGGGAAGCTGCTAGCCGGGAATTCTCTGCCTGGTTCTACCCGCTGCCCGGAACGCTACGCAGGGCAAAAGCGGTTCTCGTCCTCCGTGCTTGCTTTTTCTCAGAAAGAGCCGTGGTGTGCGTTTTCGCCGGAAAACGCGTTTTCGGCCGAAAACGTGTACGTTTGCACTTCCCCGCCACAGGGAAGCTGCTAGCCGGGAATTCTCTGCCTGGTTCTACCCGCTGCCCGGAACGCTACGCAGGGCAAAAGCGGTTCTCGTCCTCCGTGCTTGCTTTTTCTCAGAAAGAGCCGTGGTGTGCGTTTTCGCCGGAAAACGCGTTTTCGGCCGAAAACGTGTACGTTTGCACTTCCCCGCCACAGGGAAGCTGCTAGCCGGGAATTCTCTGCCTGGTTCTACCCGCTGCCCGGAACGCTACGCAGGGCAAAAGCGGTTCTCGTCCTCCGTGCTTGCTTTTTCTCAGAAAGAGCCGTGGTGTGCGTTTTCGCCGGAAAACGCGTTTTCGGCCGAAAACGTGTACGTTTGCACTTCCCCGCCACAGGGAAGCTGCTAGCCGGGAATTCTCTGCCTGGTTCTACCCGCTGCCCGGAACGCTACGCAGGGCAAAAGCGGTTCTCGTCCTCCGTGCTTGCTTTTTCTCAGAAAGAGCCGTGGTGTGCGTTTTCGCCGGAAAACGCGTTTTCGGCCGAAAACGTGTACGTTTGCACTTCCCCGCCACAGGGAAGCTGCTAGCCGGGAATTCTCTGCCTGGTTCTACCCGCTGCCCGGAACGCTACGCAGGGCAAAAGCGGTTCTCGTCCTCCGTGCTTGCTTTTTCTCAGAAAGAGCCGTGGTGTGCGTTTTCGCCGGAAAACGCGTTTTCGGCCGAAAACGTGTACGTTTGCACTTCCCCGCCACAGGGAAGCTGCTAGCCGGGAATTCTCTGCCTGGTTCTACCCGCTGCCCGGAACGCTACGCAGGGCAAAAGCGGTTCTCGTCCTCCGTGCTTGCTTTTTCTCAGAAAGAGCCGTGGTGTGCGTTTTCGCCGGAAAACGCGTTTTCGGCCGAAAACGTGTACGTTTGCACTTCCCCGCCACAGGGAAGCTGCTAGCCGGGAATTCTCTGCCTGGTTCTACCCGCTGCCCGGAACGCTACGCAGGGCAAAAGCGGTTCTCGTCCTCCGTGCTTGCTTTTTCTCAGAAAGAGCCGTGGTGTGCGTTTTCGCCGGAAAACGCGTTTTCGGCCGAAAACGTGTACGTTTGCACTTCCCCGCCACAGGGAAGCTGCTAGCCGGGAATTCTCTGCCTGGTTCTACCCGCTGCCCGGAACGCTACGCAGGGCAAAAGCGGTTCTCGTCCTCCGTGCTTGCTTTTTCTCAGAAAGAGCCGTGGTGTGCGTTTTCGCCGGAAAACGCGTTTTCGGCCGAAAACGTGTACGTTTGCACTTCCCCGCCACAGGGAAGCTGCTAGCCGGGAATTCTCTGCCTGGTTCTACCCGCTGCCCGGAACGCTACGCAGGGCAAAAGCGGTTCTCGTCCTCCGTGCTTGCTTTTTCTCAGAAAGAGCCGTGGTGTGCGTTTTCGCCGGAAAACGCGTTTTCGGCCGAAAACGTGTACGTTTGCACTTCCCCGCCACAGGGAAGCTGCTAGCCGGGAATTCTCTGCCTGGTTCTACCCGCTGCCCGGAACGCTACGCAGGGCAAAAGCGGTTCTCGTCCTCCGTGCTTGCTTTTTCTCAGAAAGAGCCGTGGTGTGCGTTTTCGCCGGAAAACGCGTTTTCGGCCGAAAACGTGTACGTTTGCACTTCCCCGCCACAGGGAAGCTGCTAGCCGGGAATTCTCTGCCTGGTTCTACCCGCTGCCCGGAACGCTACGCAGGGCAAAAGCGGTTCTCGTCCTCCGTGCTTGCTTTTTCTCAGAAAGAGCCGTGGTGTGCGTTTTCGCCGGAAAACGCGTTTTCGGCCGAAAACGTGTACGTTTGCACTTCCCCGCCACAGGGAAGCTGCTAGCCGGGAATTCTCTGCCTGGTTCTACCCGCTGCCCGGAACGCTACGCAGGGCAAAAGCGGTTCTCGTCCTCCGTGCTTGCTTTTTCTCAGAAAGAGCCGTGGTGTGCGTTTTCGCCGGAAAACGCGTTTTCGGCCGAAAACGTGTACGTTTGCACTTCCCCGCCACAGGGAAGCTGCTAGCCGGGAATTCTCTGCCTGGTTCTACCCGCTGCCCGGAACGCTACGCAGGGCAAAAGCGGTTCTCGTCCTCCGTGCTTGCTTTTTCTCAGAAAGAGCCGTGGTGTGCGTTTTCGCCGGAAAACGCGTTTTCGGCCGAAAACGTGTACGTTTGCACTTCCCCGCCACAGGGAAGCTGCTAGCCGGGAATTCTCTGCCTGGTTCTACCCGCTGCCCGGAACGCTACGCAGGGCAAAAGCGGTTCTCGTCCTCCGTGCTTGCTTTTTCTCAGAAAGAGCCGTGGTGTGCGTTTTCGCCGGAAAACGCGTTTTCGGCCGAAAACGTGTACGTTTGCACTTCCCCGCCACAGGGAAGCTGCTAGCCGGGAATTCTCTGCCTGGTTCTACCCGCTGCCCGGAACGCTACGCAGGGCAAAAGCGGTTCTCGTCCTCCGTGCTTGCTTTTTCTCAGAAAGAGCCGTGGTGTGCGTTTTCGCCGGAAAACGCGTTTTCGGCCGAAAACGTGTACGTTTGCACTTCCCCGCCACAGGGAAGCTGCTAGCCGGGAATTCTCTGCCTGGTTCTACCCGCTGCCCGGAACGCTACGCAGGGCAAAAGCGGTTCTCGTCCTCCGTGCTTGCTTTTTCTCAGAAAGAGCCGTGGTGTGCGTTTTCGCCGGAAAACGCGTTTTCGGCCGAAAACGTGTACGTTTGCACTTCCCCGCCACAGGGAAGCTGCTAGCCGGGAATTCTCTGCCTGGTTCTACCCGCTGCCCGGAACGCTACGCAGGGCAAAAGCGGTTCTCGTCCTCCGTGCTTGCTTTTTCTCAGAAAGAGCCGTGGTGTGCGTTTTCGCCGGAAAACGCGTTTTCGGCCGAAAACGTGTACGTTTGCACTTCCCCGCCACAGGGAAGCTGCTAGCCGGGAATTCTCTGCCTGGTTCTACCCGCTGCCCGGAACGCTACGCAGGGCAAAAGCGGTTCTCGTCCTCCGTGCTTGCTTTTTCTCAGAAAGAGCCGTGGTGTGCGTTTTCGCCGGAAAACGCGTTTTCGGCCGAAAACGTGTACGTTTGCACTTCCCCGCCACAGGGAAGCTGCTAGCCGGGAATTCTCTGCCTGGTTCTACCCGCTGCCCGGAACGCTACGCAGGGCAAAAGCGGTTCTCGTCCTCCGTGCTTGCTTTTTCTCAGAAAGAGCCGTGGTGTGCGTTTTCGCCGGAAAACGCGTTTTCGGCCGAAAACGTGTACGTTTGCACTTCCCCGCCACAGGGAAGCTGCTAGCCGGGAATTCTCTGCCTGGTTCTACCCGCTGCCCGGAACGCTACGCAGGGCAAAAGCGGTTCTCGTCCTCCGTGCTTGCTTTTTCTCAGAAAGAGCCGTGGTGTGCGTTTTCGCCGGAAAACGCGTTTTCGGCCGAAAACGTGTACGTTTGCACTTCCCCGCCACAGGGAAGCTGCTAGCCGGGAATTCTCTGCCTGGTTCTACCCGCTGCCCGGAACGCTACGCAGGGCAAAAGCGGTTCTCGTCCTCCGTGCTTGCTTTTTCTCAGAAAGAGCCGTGGTGTGCGTTTTCGCCGGAAAACGCGTTTTCGGCCGAAAACGTGTACGTTTGCACTTCCCCGCCACAGGGAAGCTGCTAGCCGGGAATTCTCTGCCTGGTTCTACCCGCTGCCCGGAACGCTACGCAGGGCAAAAGCGGTTCTCGTCCTCCGTGCTTGCTTTTTCTCAGAAAGAGCCGTGGTGTGCGTTTTCGCCGGAAAACGCGTTTTCGGCCGAAAACGTGTACGTTTGCACTTCCCCGCCACAGGGAAGCTGCTAGCCGGGAATTCTCTGCCTGGTTCTACCCGCTGCCCGGAACGCTACGCAGGGCAAAAGCGGTTCTCGTCCTCCGTGCTTGCTTTTTCTCAGAAAGAGCCGTGGTGTGCGTTTTCGCCGGAAAACGCGTTTTCGGCCGAAAACGTGTACGTTTGCACTTCCCCGCCACAGGGAAGCTGCTAGCCGGGAATTCTCTGCCTGGTTCTACCCGCTGCCCGGAACGCTACGCAGGGCAAAAGCGGTTCTCGTCCTCCGTGCTTGCTTTTTCTCAGAAAGAGCCGTGGTGTGCGTTTTCGCCGGAAAACGCGTTTTCGGCCGAAAACGTGTACGTTTGCACTTCCCCGCCACAGGGAAGCTGCTAGCCGGGAATTCTCTGCCTGGTTCTACCCGCTGCCCGGAACGCTACGCAGGGCAAAAGCGGTTCTCGTCCTCCGTGCTTGCTTTTTCTCAGAAAGAGCCGTGGTGTGCGTTTTCGCCGGAAAACGCGTTTTCGGCCGAAAACGTGTACGTTTGCACTTCCCCGCCACAGGGAAGCTGCTAGCCGGGAATTCTCTGCCTGGTTCTACCCGCTGCCCGGAACGCTACGCAGGGCAAAAGCGGTTCTCGTCCTCCGTGCTTGCTTTTTCTCAGAAAGAGCCGTGGTGTGCGTTTTCGCCGGAAAACGCGTTTTCGGCCGAAAACGTGTACGTTTGCACTTCCCCGCCACAGGGAAGCTGCTAGCCGGGAATTCTCTGCCTGGTTCTACCCGCTGCCCGGAACGCTACGCAGGGCAAAAGCGGTTCTCGTCCTCCGTGCTTGCTTTTTCTCAGAAAGAGCCGTGGTGTGCGTTTTCGCCGGAAAACGCGTTTTCGGCCGAAAACGTGTACGTTTGCACTTCCCCGCCACAGGGAAGCTGCTAGCCGGGAATTCTCTGCCTGGTTCTACCCGCTGCCCGGAACGCTACGCAGGGCAAAAGCGGTTCTCGTCCTCCGTGCTTGCTTTTTCTCAGAAAGAGCCGTGGTGTGCGTTTTCGCCGGAAAACGCGTTTTCGGCCGAAAACGTGTACGTTTGCACTTCCCCGCCACAGGGAAGCTGCTAGCCGGGAATTCTCTGCCTGGTTCTACCCGCTGCCCGGAACGCTACGCAGGGCAAAAGCGGTTCTCGTCCTCCGTGCTTGCTTTTTCTCAGAAAGAGCCGTGGTGTGCGTTTTCGCCGGAAAACGCGTTTTCGGCCGAAAACGTGTACGTTTGCACTTCCCCGCCACAGGGAAGCTGCTAGCCGGGAATTCTCTGCCTGGTTCTACCCGCTGCCCGGAACGCTACGCAGGGCAAAAGCGGTTCTCGTCCTCCGTGCTTGCTTTTTCTCAGAAAGAGCCGTGGTGTGCGTTTTCGCCGGAAAACGCGTTTTCGGCCGAAAACGTGTACGTTTGCACTTCCCCGCCACAGGGAAGCTGCTAGCCGGGAATTCTCTGCCTGGTTCTACCCGCTGCCCGGAACGCTACGCAGGGCAAAAGCGGTTCTCGTCCTCCGTGCTTGCTTTTTCTCAGAAAGAGCCGTGGTGTGCGTTTTCGCCGGAAAACGCGTTTTCGGCCGAAAACGTGTACGTTTGCACTTCCCCGCCACAGGGAAGCTGCTAGCCGGGAATTCTCTGCCTGGTTCTACCCGCTGCCCGGAACGCTACGCAGGGCAAAAGCGGTTCTCGTCCTCCGTGCTTGCTTTTTCTCAGAAAGAGCCGTGGTGTGCGTTTTCGCCGGAAAACGCGTTTTCGGCCGAAAACGTGTACGTTTGCACTTCCCCGCCACAGGGAAGCTGCTAGCCGGGAATTCTCTGCCTGGTTCTACCCGCTGCCCGGAACGCTACGCAGGGCAAAAGCGGTTCTCGTCCTCCGTGCTTGCTTTTTCTCAGAAAGAGCCGTGGTGTGCGTTTTCGCCGGAAAACGCGTTTTCGGCCGAAAACGTGTACGTTTGCACTTCCCCGCCACAGGGAAGCTGCTAGCCGGGAATTCTCTGCCTGGTTCTACCCGCTGCCCGGAACGCTACGCAGGGCAAAAGCGGTTCTCGTCCTCCGTGCTTGCTTTTTCTCAGAAAGAGCCGTGGTGTGCGTTTTCGCCGGAAAACGCGTTTTCGGCCGAAAACGTGTACGTTTGCACTTCCCCGCCACAGGGAAGCTGCTAGCCGGGAATTCTCTGCCTGGTTCTACCCGCTGCCCGGAACGCTACGCAGGGCAAAAGCGGTTCTCGTCCTCCGTGCTTGCTTTTTCTCAGAAAGAGCCGTGGTGTGCGTTTTCGCCGGAAAACGCGTTTTCGGCCGAAAACGTGTACGTTTGCACTTCCCCGCCACAGGGAAGCTGCTAGCCGGGAATTCTCTGCCTGGTTCTACCCGCTGCCCGGAACGCTACGCAGGGCAAAAGCGGTTCTCGTCCTCCGTGCTTGCTTTTTCTCAGAAAGAGCCGTGGTGTGCGTTTTCGCCGGAAAACGCGTTTTCGGCCGAAAACGTGTACGTTTGCACTTCCCCGCCACAGGGAAGCTGCTAGCCGGGAATTCTCTGCCTGGTTCTACCCGCTGCCCGGAACGCTACGCAGGGCAAAAGCGGTTCTCGTCCTCCGTGCTTGCTTTTTCTCAGAAAGAGCCGTGGTGTGCGTTTTCGCCGGAAAACGCGTTTTCGGCCGAAAACGTGTACGTTTGCACTTCCCCGCCACAGGGAAGCTGCTAGCCGGGAATTCTCTGCCTGGACCCGCTGCCCGGAACGCTACGCAGGGCAAAAGCGGTTCTCGTCCTCCGTGCTTGCTTTTTCTCAGAAAGAGCCGTGGTGTGCGTTTTCGCCGGAAAACGCGTTTTCGGCCGAAAACGTGTACGTTTGCACTTCCCCGCCACAGGGAAGCTGCTAGCCGGGAATTCTCTGCCTGGTTCTACCCGCTGCCCGGAACGCTACGCAGGGCAAAAGCGGTTCTCGTCCTCCGTGCTTGCTTTTTCTCAGAAAGAGCCGTGGTGTGCGTTTTCGCCGGAAAACGCGTTTTCGGCCGAAAACGTGTACGTTTGCACTTCCCCGCCACAGGGAAGCTGCTAGCCGGGAATTCTCTGCCTGGTTCTACCCGCTGCCCGGAACGCTACGCAGGGCAAAAGCGGTTCTCGTCCTCCGTGCTTGCTTTTTCTCAGAAAGAGCCGTGGTGTGCGTTTTCGCCGGAAAACGCGTTTTCGGCCGAAAACGTGTACGTTTGCACTTCCCCGCCACAGGGAAGCTGCTAGCCGGGAATTCTCTGCCTGGTTCTACCCGCTGCCCGGAACGCTACGCAGGGCAAAAGCGGTTCTCGTCCTCCGTGCTTGCTTTTTCTCAGAAAGAGCCGTGGTGTGCGTTTTCGCCGGAAAACGCGTTTTCGGCCGAAAACGTGTACGTTTGCACTTCCCCGCCACAGGGAAGCTGCTAGCCGGGAATTCTCTGCCTGGTTCTACCCGCTGCCCGGAACGCTACGCAGGGCAAAAGCGGTTCTCGTCCTCCGTGCTTGCTTTTTCTCAGAAAGAGCCGTGGTGTGCGTTTTCGCCGGAAAACGCGTTTTCGGCCGAAAACGTGTACGTTTGCACTTCCCCGCCACAGGGAAGCTGCTAGCCGGGAATTCTCTGCCTGGTTCTACCCGCTGCCCGGAACGCTACGCAGGGCAAAAGCGGTTCTCGTCCTCCGTGCTTGCTTTTTCTCAGAAAGAGCCGTGGTGTGCGTTTTCGCCGGAAAACGCGTTTTCGGCCGAAAACGTGTACGTTTGCACTTCCCCGCCACAGGGAAGCTGCTAGCCGGGAATTCTCTGCCTGGTTCTACCCGCTGCCCGGAACGCTACGCAGGGCAAAAGCGGTTCTCGTCCTCCGTGCTTGCTTTTTCTCAGAAAGAGCCGTGGTGTGCGTTTTCGCCGGAAAACGCGTTTTCGGCCGAAAACGTGTACGTTTGCACTTCCCCGCCACAGGGAAGCTGCTAGCCGGGAATTCTCTGCCTGGTTCTACCCGCTGCCCGGAACGCTACGCAGGGCAAAAGCGGTTCTCGTCCTCCGTGCTTGCTTTTTCTCAGAAAGAGCCGTGGTGTGCGTTTTCGCCGGAAAACGCGTTTTCGGCCGAAAACGTGTACGTTTGCACTTCCCCGCCACAGGGAAGCTGCTAGCCGGGAATTCTCTGCCTGGTTCTACCCGCTGCCCGGAACGCTACGCAGGGCAAAAGCGGTTCTCGTCCTCCGTGCTTGCTTTTTCTCAGAAAGAGCCGTGGTGTGCGTTTTCGCCGGAAAACGCGTTTTCGGCCGAAAACGTGTACGTTTGCACTTCCCCGCCACAGGGAAGCTGCTAGCCGGGAATTCTCTGCCTGGTTCTACCCGCTGCCCGGAACGCTACGCAGGGCAAAAGCGGTTCTCGTCCTCCGTGCTTGCTTTTTCTCAGAAAGAGCCGTGGTGTGCGTTTTCGCCGGAAAACGCGTTTTCGGCCGAAAACGTGTACGTTTGCACTTCCCCGCCACAGGGAAGCTGCTAGCCGGGAATTCTCTGCCTGGTTCTACCCGCTGCCCGGAACGCTACGCAGGGCAAAAGCGGTTCTCGTCCTCCGTGCTTGCTTTTTCTCAGAAAGAGCCGTGGTGTGCGTTTTCGCCGGAAAACGCGTTTTCGGCCGAAAACGTGTACGTTTGCACTTCCCCGCCACAGGGAAGCTGCTAGCCGGGAATTCTCTGCCTGGTTCTACCCGCTGCCCGGAACGCTACGCAGGGCAAAAGCGGTTCTCGTCCTCCGTGCTTGCTTTTTCTCAGAAAGAGCCGTGGTGTGCGTTTTCGCCGGAAAACGCGTTTTCGGCCGAAAACGTGTACGTTTGCACTTCCCCGCCACAGGGAAGCTGCTAGCCGGGAATTCTCTGCCTGGTTCTACCCGCTGCCCGGAACGCTACGCAGGGCAAAAGCGGTTCTCGTCCTCCGTGCTTGCTTTTTCTCAGAAAGAGCCGTGGTGTGCGTTTTCGCCGGAAAACGCGTTTTCGGCCGAAAACGTGTACGTTTGCACTTCCCCGCCACAGGGAAGCTGCTAGCCGGGAATTCTCTGCCTGGTTCTACCCGCTGCCCGGAACGCTACGCAGGGCAAAAGCGGTTCTCGTCCTCCGTGCTTGCTTTTTCTCAGAAAGAGCCGTGGTGTGCGTTTTCGCCGGAAAACGCGTTTTCGGCCGAAAACGTGTACGTTTGCACTTCCCCGCCACAGGGAAGCTGCTAGCCGGGAATTCTCTGCCTGGTTCTACCCGCTGCCCGGAACGCTACGCAGGGCAAAAGCGGTTCTCGTCCTCCGTGCTTGCTTTTTCTCAGAAAGAGCCGTGGTGTGCGTTTTCGCCGGAAAACGCGTTTTCGGCCGAAAACGTGTACGTTTGCACTTCCCCGCCACAGGGAAGCTGCTAGCCGGGAATTCTCTGCCTGGTTCTACCCGCTGCCCGGAACGCTACGCAGGGCAAAAGCGGTTCTCGTCCTCCGTGCTTGCTTTTTCTCAGAAAGAGCCGTGGTGTGCGTTTTCGCCGGAAAACGCGTTTTCGGCCGAAAACGTGTACGTTTGCACTTCCCCGCCACAGGGAAGCTGCTAGCCGGGAATTCTCTGCCTGGTTCTACCCGCTGCCCGGAACGCTACGCAGGGCAAAAGCGGTTCTCGTCCTCCGTGCTTGCTTTTTCTCAGAAAGAGCCGTGGTGTGCGTTTTCGCCGGAAAACGCGTTTTCGGCCGAAAACGTGTACGTTTGCACTTCCCCGCCACAGGGAAGCTGCTAGCCGGGAATTCTCTGCCTGGTTCTACCCGCTGCCCGGAACGCTACGCAGGGCAAAAGCGGTTCTCGTCCTCCGTGCTTGCTTTTTCTCAGAAAGAGCCGTGGTGTGCGTTTTCGCCGGAAAACGCGTTTTCGGCCGAAAACGTGTACGTTTGCACTTCCCCGCCACAGGGAAGCTGCTAGCCGGGAATTCTCTGCCTGGTTCTACCCGCTGCCCGGAACGCTACGCAGGGCAAAAGCGGTTCTCGTCCTCCGTGCTTGCTTTTTCTCAGAAAGAGCCGTGGTGTGCGTTTTCGCCGGAAAACGCGTTTTCGGCCGAAAACGTGTACGTTTGCACTTCCCCGCCACAGGGAAGCTGCTAGCCGGGAATTCTCTGCCTGGTTCTACCCGCTGCCCGGAACGCTACGCAGGGCAAAAGCGGTTCTCGTCCTCCGTGCTTGCTTTTTCTCAGAAAGAGCCGTGGTGTGCGTTTTCGCCGGAAAACGCGTTTTCGGCCGAAAACGTGTACGTTTGCACTTCCCCGCCACAGGGAAGCTGCTAGCCGGGAATTCTCTGCCTGGTTCTACCCGCTGCCCGGAACGCTACGCAGGGCAAAAGCGGTTCTCGTCCTCCGTGCTTGCTTTTTCTCAGAAAGAGCCGTGGTGTGCGTTTTCGCCGGAAAACGCGTTTTCGGCCGAAAACGTGTACGTTTGCACTTCCCCGCCACAGGGAAGCTGCTAGCCGGGAATTCTCTGCCTGGTTCTACCCGCTGCCCGGAACGCTACGCAGGGCAAAAGCGGTTCTCGTCCTCCGTGCTTGCTTTTTCTCAGAAAGAGCCGTGGTGTGCGTTTTCGCCGGAAAACGCGTTTTCGGCCGAAAACGTGTACGTTTGCACTTCCCCGCCACAGGGAAGCTGCTAGCCGGGAATTCTCTGCCTGGTTCTACCCGCTGCCCGGAACGCTACGCAGGGCAAAAGCGGTTCTCGTCCTCCGTGCTTGCTTTTTCTCAGAAAGAGCCGTGGTGTGCGTTTTCGCCGGAAAACGCGTTTTCGGCCGAAAACGTGTACGTTTGCACTTCCCCGCCACAGGGAAGCTGCTAGCCGGGAATTCTCTGCCTGGTTCTACCCGCTGCCCGGAACGCTACGCAGGGCAAAAGCGGTTCTCGTCCTCCGTGCTTGCTTTTTCTCAGAAAGAGCCGTGGTGTGCGTTTTCGCCGGAAAACGCGTTTTCGGCCGAAAACGTGTACGTTTGCACTTCCCCGCCACAGGGAAGCTGCTAGCCGGGAATTCTCTGCCTGGTTCTACCCGCTGCCCGGAACGCTACGCAGGGCAAAAGCGGTTCTCGTCCTCCGTGCTTGCTTTTTCTCAGAAAGAGCCGTGGTGTGCGTTTTCGCCGGAAAACGCGTTTTCGGCCGAAAACGTGTACGTTTGCACTTCCCCGCCACAGGGAAGCTGCTAGCCGGGAATTCTCTGCCTGGTTCTACCCGCTGCCCGGAACGCTACGCAGGGCAAAAGCGGTTCTCGTCCTCCGTGCTTGCTTTTTCTCAGAAAGAGCCGTGGTGTGCGTTTTCGCCGGAAAACGCGTTTTCGGCCGAAAACGTGTACGTTTGCACTTCCCCGCCACAGGGAAGCTGCTAGCCGGGAATTCTCTGCCTGGTTCTACCCGCTGCCCGGAACGCTACGCAGGGCAAAAGCGGTTCTCGTCCTCCGTGCTTGCTTTTTCTCAGAAAGAGCCGTGGTGTGCGTTTTCGCCGGAAAACGCGTTTTCGGCCGAAAACGTGTACGTTTGCACTTCCCCGCCACAGGGAAGCTGCTAGCCGGGAATTCTCTGCCTGGTTCTACCCGCTGCCCGGAACGCTACGCAGGGCAAAAGCGGTTCTCGTCCTCCGTGCTTGCTTTTTCTCAGAAAGAGCCGTGGTGTGCGTTTTCGCCGGAAAACGCGTTTTCGGCCGAAAACGTGTACGTTTGCACTTCCCCGCCACAGGGAAGCTGCTAGCCGGGAATTCTCTGCCTGGTTCTACCCGCTGCCCGGAACGCTACGCAGGGCAAAAGCGGTTCTCGTCCTCCGTGCTTGCTTTTTCTCAGAAAGAGCCGTGGTGTGCGTTTTCGCCGGAAAACGCGTTTTCGGCCGAAAACGTGTACGTTTGCACTTCCCCGCCACAGGGAAGCTGCTAGCCGGGAATTCTCTGCCTGGTTCTACCCGCTGCCCGGAACGCTACGCAGGGCAAAAGCGGTTCTCGTCCTCCGTGCTTGCTTTTTCTCAGAAAGAGCCGTGGTGTGCGTTTTCGCCGGAAAACGCGTTTTCGGCCGAAAACGTGTACGTTTGCACTTCCCCGCCACAGGGAAGCTGCTAGCCGGGAATTCTCTGCCTGGTTCTACCCGCTGCCCGGAACGCTACGCAGGGCAAAAGCGGTTCTCGTCCTCCGTGCTTGCTTTTTCTCAGAAAGAGCCGTGGTGTGCGTTTTCGCCGGAAAACGCGTTTTCGGCCGAAAACGTGTACGTTTGCACTTCCCCGCCACAGGGAAGCTGCTAGCCGGGAATTCTCTGCCTGGTTCTACCCGCTGCCCGGAACGCTACGCAGGGCAAAAGCGGTTCTCGTCCTCCGTGCTTGCTTTTTCTCAGAAAGAGCCGTGGTGTGCGTTTTCGCCGGAAAACGCGTTTTCGGCCGAAAACGTGTACGTTTGCACTTCCCCGCCACAGGGAAGCTGCTAGCCGGGAATTCTCTGCCTGGTTCTACCCGCTGCCCGGAACGCTACGCAGGGCAAAAGCGGTTCTCGTCCTCCGTGCTTGCTTTTTCTCAGAAAGAGCCGTGGTGTGCGTTTTCGCCGGAAAACGCGTTTTCGGCCGAAAACGTGTACGTTTGCACTTCCCCGCCACAGGGAAGCTGCTAGCCGGGAATTCTCTGCCTGGTTCTACCCGCTGCCCGGAACGCTACGCAGGGCAAAAGCGGTTCTCGTCCTCCGTGCTTGCTTTTTCTCAGAAAGAGCCGTGGTGTGCGTTTTCGCCGGAAAACGCGTTTTCGGCCGAAAACGTGTACGTTTGCACTTCCCCGCCACAGGGAAGCTGCTAGCCGGGAATTCTCTGCCTGGTTCTACCCGCTGCCCGGAACGCTACGCAGGGCAAAAGCGGTTCTCGTCCTCCGTGCTTGCTTTTTCTCAGAAAGAGCCGTGGTGTGCGTTTTCGCCGGAAAACGCGTTTTCGGCCGAAAACGTGTACGTTTGCACTTCCCCGCCACAGGGAAGCTGCTAGCCGGGAATTCTCTGCCTGGTTCTACCCGCTGCCCGGAACGCTACGCAGGGCAAAAGCGGTTCTCGTCCTCCGTGCTTGCTTTTTCTCAGAAAGAGCCGTGGTGTGCGTTTTCGCCGGAAAACGCGTTTTCGGCCGAAAACGTGTACGTTTGCACTTCCCCGCCACAGGGAAGCTGCTAGCCGGGAATTCTCTGCCTGGTTCTACCCGCTGCCCGGAACGCTACGCAGGGCAAAAGCGGTTCTCGTCCTCCGTGCTTGCTTTTTCTCAGAAAGAGCCGTGGTGTGCGTTTTCGCCGGAAAACGCGTTTTCGGCCGAAAACGTGTACGTTTGCACTTCCCCGCCACAGGGAAGCTGCTAGCCGGGAATTCTCTGCCTGGTTCTACCCGCTGCCCGGAACGCTACGCAGGGCAAAAGCGGTTCTCGTCCTCCGTGCTTGCTTTTTCTCAGAAAGAGCCGTGGTGTGCGTTTTCGCCGGAAAACGCGTTTTCGGCCGAAAACGTGTACGTTTGCACTTCCCCGCCACAGGGAAGCTGCTAGCCGGGAATTCTCTGCCTGGTTCTACCCGCTGCCCGGAACGCTACGCAGGGCAAAAGCGGTTCTCGTCCTCCGTGCTTGCTTTTTCTCAGAAAGAGCCGTGGTGTGCGTTTTCGCCGGAAAACGCGTTTTCGGCCGAAAACGTGTACGTTTGCACTTCCCCGCCACAGGGAAGCTGCTAGCCGGGAATTCTCTGCCTGGTTCTACCCGCTGCCCGGAACGCTACGCAGGGCAAAAGCGGTTCTCGTCCTCCGTGCTTACTTTTTCTCAGAAAGAGCCGTGGTGTGCGTTTTCGCCGGAAAACGCGTTTTCGGCCGAAAACGTGTACGTTTGCACTTCCCCGCCACAGGGAAGCTGCTAGCCGGGAATTCTCTGCCTGGTTCTACCCGCTGCCCGGAACGCTACGCAGGGCAAAAGCGGTTCTCGTCCTCCGTGCTTGCTTTTTCTCAGAAAGAGCCGTGGTGTGCGTTTTCGCCGGAAAACGCGTTTTCGGCCGAAAACGTGTACGTTTGCACTTCCCCGCCACAGGGAAGCTGCTAGCCGGGAATTCTCTGCCTGGTTCTACCCGCTGCCCGGAACGCTACGCAGGGCAAAAGCGGTTCTCGTCCTCCGTGCTTGCTTTTTCTCAGAAAGAGCCGTGGTGTGCGTTTTCGCCGGAAAACGCGTTTTCGGCCGAAAACGTGTACGTTTGCACTTCCCCGCCACAGGGAAGCTGCTAGCCGGGAATTCTCTGCCTGGTTCTACCCGCTGCCCGGAACGCTACGCAGGGCAAAAGCGGTTCTCGTCCTCCGTGCTTGCTTTTTCTCAGAAAGAGCCGTGGTGTGCGTTTTCGCCGGAAAACGCGTTTTCGGCCGAAAACGTGTACGTTTGCACTTCCCCGCCACAGGGAAGCTGCTAGCCGGGAATTCTCTGCCTGGTTCTACCCGCTGCCCGGAACGCTACGCAGGGCAAAAGCGGTTCTCGTCCTCCGTGCTTGCTTTTTCTCAGAAAGAGCCGTGGTGTGCGTTTTCGCCGGAAAACGCGTTTTCGGCCGAAAACGTGTACGTTTGCACTTCCCCGCCACAGGGAAGCTGCTAGCCGGGAATTCTCTGCCTGGTTCTACCCGCTGCCCGGAACGCTACGCAGGGCAAAAGCGGTTCTCGTCCTCCGTGCTTGCTTTTTCTCAGAAAGAGCCGTGGTGTGCGTTTTCGCCGGAAAACGCGTTTTCGGCCGAAAACGTGTACGTTTGCACTTCCCCGCCACAGGGAAGCTGCTAGCCGGGAATTCTCTGCCTGGTTCTACCCGCTGCCCGGAACGCTACGCAGGGCAAAAGCGGTTCTCGTCCTCCGTGCTTGCTTTTTCTCAGAAAGAGCCGTGGTGTGCGTTTTCGCCGGAAAACGCGTTTTCGGCCGAAAACGTGTACGTTTGCACTTCCCCGCCACAGGGAAGCTGCTAGCCGGGAATTCTCTGCCTGGTTCTACCCGCTGCCCGGAACGCTACGCAGGGCAAAAGCGGTTCTCGTCCTCCGTGCTTGCTTTTTCTCAGAAAGAGCCGTGGTGTGCGTTTTCGCCGGAAAACGCGTTTTCGGCCGAAAACGTGTACGTTTGCACTTCCCCGCCACAGGGAAGCTGCTAGCCGGGAATTCTCTGCCTGGTTCTACCCGCTGCCCGGAACGCTACGCAGGGCAAAAGCGGTTCTCGTCCTCCGTGCTTGCTTTTTCTCAGAAAGAGCCGTGGTGTGCGTTTTCGCCGGAAAACGCGTTTTCGGCCGAAAACGTGTACGTTTGCACTTCCCCGCCACAGGGAAGCTGCTAGCCGGGAATTCTCTGCCTGGTTCTACCCGCTGCCCGGAACGCTACGCAGGGCAAAAGCGGTTCTCGTCCTCCGTGCTTGCTTTTTCTCAGAAAGAGCCGTGGTGTGCGTTTTCGCCGGAAAACGCGTTTTCGGCCGAAAACGTGTACGTTTGCACTTCCCCGCCACAGGGAAGCTGCTAGCCGGGAATTCTCTGCCTGGTTCTACCCGCTGCCCGGAACGCTACGCAGGGCAAAAGCGGTTCTCGTCCTCCGTGCTTGCTTTTTCTCAGAAAGAGCCGTGGTGTGCGTTTTCGCCGGAAAACGCGTTTTCGGCCGAAAACGTGTACGTTTGCACTTCCCCGCCACAGGGAAGCTGCTAGCCGGGAATTCTCTGCCTGGTTCTACCCGCTGCCCGGAACGCTACGCAGGGCAAAAGCGGTTCTCGTCCTCCGTGCTTGCTTTTTCTCAGAAAGAGCCGTGGTGTGCGTTTTCGCCGGAAAACGCGTTTTCGGCCGAAAACGTGTACGTTTGCACTTCCCCGCCACAGGGAAGCTGCTAGCCGGGAATTCTCTGCCTGGTTCTACCCGCTGCCCGGAACGCTACGCAGGGCAAAAGCGGTTCTCGTCCTCCGTGCTTGCTTTTTCTCAGAAAGAGCCGTGGTATGCGTTTTCGCCGGAAAACGCGTTTTCGGCCGAAAACGTGTACGTTTGCACTTCCCCGCCACAGGGAAGCTGCTAGCCGGGAATTCTCTGCCTGGTTCTACCCGCTGCCCGGAACGCTACGCAGGGCAAAAGCGGTTCTCGTCCTCCGTGCTTGCTTTTTCTCAGAAAGAGCCGTGGTGTGCGTTTTCGCCGGAAAACGCGTTTTCGGCCGAAAACGTGTACGTTTGCACTTCCCCGCCACAGGGAAGCTGCTAGCCGGGAATTCTCTGCCTGGTTCTACCCGCTGCCCGGAACGCTACGCAGGGCAAAAGCGGTTCTCGTCCTCCGTGCTTGCTTTTTCTCAGAAAGAGCCGTGGTGTGCGTTTTCGCCGGAAAACGCGTTTTCGGCCGAAAACGTGTACGTTTGCACTTCCCCGCCACAGGGAAGCTGCTAGCCGGGAATTCTCTGCCTGGTTCTACCCGCTGCCCGGAACGCTACGCAGGGCAAAAGCGGTTCTCGTCCTCCGTGCTTGCTTTTTCTCAGAAAGAGCCGTGGTGTGCGTTTTCGCCGGAAAACGCGTTTTCGGCCGAAAACGTGTACGTTTGCACTTCCCCGCCACAGGGAAGCTGCTAGCCGGGAATTCTCTGCCTGGTTCTACCCGCTGCCCGGAACGCTACGCAGGGCAAAAGCGGTTCTCGTCCTCCGTGCTTGCTTTTTCTCAGAAAGAGCCGTGGTGTGCGTTTTCGCCGGAAAACGCGTTTTCGGCCGAAAACGTGTACGTTTGCACTTCCCCGCCACAGGGAAGCTGCTAGCCGGGAATTCTCTGCCTGGTTCTACCCGCTGCCCGGAACGCTACGCAGGGCAAAAGCGGTTCTCGTCCTCCGTGCTTGCTTTTTCTCAGAAAGAGCCGTGGTGTGCGTTTTCGCCGGAAAACGCGTTTTCGGCCGAAAACGTGTACGTTTGCACTTCCCCGCCACAGGGAAGCTGCTAGCCGGGAATTCTCTGCCTGGTTCTACCCGCTGCCCGGAACGCTACGCAGGGCAAAAGCGGTTCTCGTCCTCCGTGCTTGCTTTTTCTCAGAAAGAGCCGTGGTGTGCGTTTTCGCCGGAAAACGCGTTTTCGGCCGAAAACGTGTACGTTTGCACTTCCCCGCCACAGGGAAGCTGCTAGCCGGGAATTCTCTGCCTGGTTCTACCCGCTGCCCGGAACGCTACGCAGGGCAAAAGCGGTTCTCGTCCTCCGTGCTTGCTTTTTCTCAGAAAGAGCCGTGGTGTGCGTTTTCGCCGGAAAACGCGTTTTCGGCCGAAAACGTGTACGTTTGCACTTCCCCGCCACAGGGAAGCTGCTAGCCGGGAATTCTCTGCCTGGTTCTACCCGCTGCCCGGAACGCTACGCAGGGCAAAAGCGGTTCTCGTCCTCCGTGCTTGCTTTTTCTCAGAAAGAGCCGTGGTGTGCGTTTTCGCCGGAAAACGCGTTTTCGGCCGAAAACGTGTACGTTTGCACTTCCCCGCCACAGGGAAGCTGCTAGCCGGGAATTCTCTGCCTGGTTCTACCCGCTGCCCGGAACGCTACGCAGGGCAAAAGCGGTTCTCGTCCTCCGTGCTTGCTTTTTCTCAGAAAGAGCCGTGGTGTGCGTTTTCGCCGGAAAACGCGTTTTCGGCCGAAAACGTGTACGTTTGCACTTCCCCGCCACAGGGAAGCTGCTAGCCGGGAATTCTCTGCCTGGTTCTACCCGCTGCCCGGAACGCTACGCAGGGCAAAAGCGGTTCTCGTCCTCCGTGCTTGCTTTTTCTCAGAAAGAGCCGTGGTGTGCGTTTTCGCCGGAAAACGCGTTTTCGGCCGAAAACGTGTACGTTTGCACTTCCCCGCCACAGGGAAGCTGCTAGCCGGGAATTCTCTGCCTGGTTCTACCCGCTGCCCGGAACGCTACGCAGGGCAAAAGCGGTTCTCGTCCTCCGTGCTTGCTTTTTCTCAGAAAGAGCCGTGGTGTGCGTTTTCGCCGGAAAACGCGTTTTCGGCCGAAAACGTGTACGTTTGCACTTCCCCGCCACAGGGAAGCTGCTAGCCGGGAATTCTCTGCCTGGTTCTACCCGCTGCCCGGAACGCTACGCAGGGCAAAAGCGGTTCTCGTCCTCCGTGCTTGCTTTTTCTCAGAAAGAGCCGTGGTGTGCGTTTTCGCCGGAAAACGCGTTTTCGGCCGAAAACGTGTACGTTTGCACTTCCCCGCCACAGGGAAGCTGCTAGCCGGGAATTCTCTGCCTGGTTCTACCCGCTGCCCGGAACGCTACGCAGGGCAAAAGCGGTTCTCGTCCTCCGTGCTTGCTTTTTCTCAGAAAGAGCCGTGGTGTGCGTTTTCGCCGGAAAACGCGTTTTCGGCCGAAAACGTGTACGTTTGCACTTCCCCGCCACAGGGAAGCTGCTAGCCGGGAATTCTCTGCCTGGTTCTACCCGCTGCCCGGAACGCTACGCAGGGCAAAAGCGGTTCTCGTCCTCCGTGCTTGCTTTTTCTCAGAAAGAGCCGTGGTGTGCGTTTTCGCCGGAAAACGCGTTTTCGGCCGAAAACGTGTACGTTTGCACTTCCCCGCCACAGGGAAGCTGCTAGCCGGGAATTCTCTGCCTGGTTCTACCCGCTGCCCGGAACGCTACGCAGGGCAAAAGCGGTTCTCGTCCTCCGTGCTTGCTTTTTCTCAGAAAGAGCCGTGGTGTGCGTTTTCGCCGGAAAACGCGTTTTCGGCCGAAAACGTGTACGTTTGCACTTCCCCGCCACAGGGAAGCTGCTAGCCGGGAATTCTCTGCCTGGTTCTACCCGCTGCCCGGAACGCTACGCAGGGCAAAAGCGGTTCTCGTCCTCCGTGCTTGCTTTTTCTCAGAAAGAGCCGTGGTGTGCGTTTTCGCCGGAAAACGCGTTTTCGGCCGAAAACGTGTACGTTTGCACTTCCCCGCCACAGGGAAGCTGCTAGCCGGGAATTCTCTGCCTGGTTCTACCCGCTGCCCGGAACGCTACGCAGGGCAAAAGCGGTTCTCGTCCTCCGTGCTTGCTTTTTCTCAGAAAGAGCCGTGGTGTGCGTTTTCGCCGGAAAACGCGTTTTCGGCCGAAAACGTGTACGTTTGCACTTCCCCGCCACAGGGAAGCTGCTAGCCGGGAATTCTCTGCCTGGTTCTACCCGCTGCCCGGAACGCTACGCAGGGCAAAAGCGGTTCTCGTCCTCCGTGCTTGCTTTTTCTCAGAAAGAGCCGTGGTGTGCGTTTTCGCCGGAAAACGCGTTTTCGGCCGAAAACGTGTACGTTTGCACTTCCCCGCCACAGGGAAGCTGCTAGCCGGGAATTCTCTGCCTGGTTCTACCCGCTGCCCGGAACGCTACGCAGGGCAAAAGCGGTTCTCGTCCTCCGTGCTTGCTTTTTCTCAGAAAGAGCCGTGGTGTGCGTTTTCGCCGGAAAACGCGTTTTCGGCCGAAAACGTGTACGTTTGCACTTCCCCGCCACAGGGAAGCTGCTAGCCGGGAATTCTCTGCCTGGTTCTACCCGCTGCCCGGAACGCTACGCAGGGCAAAAGCGGTTCTCGTCCTCCGTGCTTGCTTTTTCTCAGAAAGAGCCGTGGTGTGCGTTTTCGCCGGAAAACGCGTTTTCGGCCGAAAACGTGTACGTTTGCACTTCCCCGCCACAGGGAAGCTGCTAGCCGGGAATTCTCTGCCTGGTTCTACCCGCTGCCCGGAACGCTACGCAGGGCAAAAGCGGTTCTCGTCCTCCGTGCTTGCTTTTTCTCAGAAAGAGCCGTGGTGTGCGTTTTCGCCGGAAAACGCGTTTTCGGCCGAAAACGTGTACGTTTGCACTTCCCCGCCACAGGGAAGCTGCTAGCCGGGAATTCTCTGCCTGGTTCTACCCGCTGCCCGGAACGCTACGCAGGGCAAAAGCGGTTCTCGTCCTCCGTGCTTGCTTTTTCTCAGAAAGAGCCGTGGTGTGCGTTTTCGCCGGAAAACGCGTTTTCGGCCGAAAACGTGTACGTTTGCACTTCCCCGCCACAGGGAAGCTGCTAGCCGGGAATTCTCTGCCTGGTTCTACCCGCTGCCCGGAACGCTACGCAGGGCAAAAGCGGTTCTCGTCCTCCGTGCTTGCTTTTTCTCAGAAAGAGCCGTGGTGTGCGTTTTCGCCGGAAAACGCGTTTTCGGCCGAAAACGTGTACGTTTGCACTTCCCCGCCACAGGGAAGCTGCTAGCCGGGAATTCTCTGCCTGGTTCTACCCGCTGCCCGGAACGCTACGCAGGGCAAAAGCGGTTCTCGTCCTCCGTGCTTGCTTTTTCTCAGAAAGAGCCGTGGTATGCGTTTTCGCCGGAAAACGCGTTTTCGGCCGAAAACGTGTACGTTTGCACTTCCCCGCCACAGGGAAGCTGCTAGCCGGGAATTCTCTGCCTGGTTCTACCCGCTGCCCGGAACGCTACGCAGGGCAAAAGCGGTTCTCGTCCTCCGTGCTTGCTTTTTCTCAGAAAGAGCCGTGGTGTGCGTTTTCGCCGGAAAACGCGTTTTCGGCCGAAAACGTGTACGTTTGCACTTCCCCGCCACAGGGAAGCTGCTAGCCGGGAATTCTCTGCCTGGTTCTACCCGCTGCCCGGAACGCTACGCAGGGCAAAAGCGGTTCTCGTCCTCCGTGCTTGCTTTTTCTCAGAAAGAGCCGTGGTGTGCGTTTTCGCCGCAAAACGCGTTTTCGGCCGAAAATGTGTACGTTTGCACTTCCCCGCCACAGGGAAGCTGCTAGCCGGGAATTCTCTGCCTGGTTCTACCCGCTGCCCGGAACGCTACGCAGGGCAAAAGCGGTTCTCGTCCTCCGTGCTTGCTTTTTCTCAGAAAGAGCCGTGGTGTGCGTTTTCGCCGGAAAACGCGTTTTCGGCCGAAAACGTGTACGTTTGCACTTCCCCGCCACAGGGAAGCTGCTAGCCGGGAATTCTCTGCCTGGTTCTACCCGCTGCCCGGAACGCTACGCAGGGCAAAAGCGGTTCTCGTCCTCCGTGCTTGCTTTTTCTCAGAAAGAGCCGTGGTGTGCGTTTTCGCCGGAAAACGCGTTTTCGGCCGAAAACGTGTACGTTTGCACTTCCCCGCCACAGGGAAGCTGCTAGCCGGGAATTCTCTGCCTGGTTCTACCCGCTGCCCGGAACGCTACGCAGGGCAAAAGCGGTTCTCGTCCTCCGTGCTTGCTTTTTCTCAGAAAGAGCCGTGGTGTGCGTTTTCGCCGGAAAACGCGTTTTCGGCCGAAAACGTGTACGTTTGCACTTCCCCGCCACAGGGAAGCTGCTAGCCGGGAATTCTCTGCCTGGTTCTACCCGCTGCCCGGAACGCTACGCAGGGCAAAAGCGGTTCTCGTCCTCCGTGCTTGCTTTTTCTCAGAAAGAGCCGTGGTGTGCGTTTTCGCCGGAAAACGCGTTTTCGGCCGAAAACGTGTACGTTTGCACTTCCCCGCCACAGGCAAGCTGCTAGCCGGGAATTCTCTGCCTGGTTCTACCCGCTGCCCGGAACGCTACGCAGGGCAAAAGCGGTTCTCGTCCTCCGTGCTTGCTTTTTCTCAGAAAGAGCCGTGGTGTGCGTTTTCGCCGGAAAACGCGTTTTCGGCCGAAAACGTGTACGTTTGCACTTCCCCGCCACAGGCAAGCTGCTAGCCGGGAATTCTCTGCCTGGTTCTACCCGCTGTCCGGAACGCTACGCAGGGAAAAAGCGGTTCTCGTCCTCCGTGCTTGCTTTTTCTCAGAAAGAGCCGTGGTGTGCGATTTCGCCGGAAAACGCGTTTTCGGCCGAAAACGTGTACGTTTGCACTTCCCCGCCACAGGCAAGCTGCTAGCCGGGAATTCTCTGCCTGGTTCTACCCGCTGCCCGGAACGCTACGCAGGGCAAAAGCGGTTCTCGTCCTCCGTGCTTGCTTTTTCTCAGAAAGAGCCGTGGTGTGCGTTTTCGCCGGAAAACGCGTTTTCGGCCGAAAACGTGTACGTTTGCACTTCCCCGCCACAGGGAAGCTGCTAGCCGGGAATTCTCTGCCTGGTTCTACCCGCTGCCCGGAACGCTACGCAGGGCAAAAGCGGTTCTCGTCCTCCGTGCTTGCTTTTTCTCAGAAAGAGCCGTGGTGTGCGTTTTCGCCGGAAAACGCGTTTTCGGCCGAAAACGTGTACGTTTGCACTTCCCCGCCACAGGGAAGCTGCTAGCCGGGAATTCTCTGCCTGGTTCTACCCGCTGCCCGGAACGCTACGCAGGGCAAAAGCGGTTCTCGTCCTCCGTGCTTGTTTTTTCTCAGAAAGAGCCGTGGTGTGCGTTTTCGCCGGAAAACGCGTTTTCGGCCGAAAACGTGTACGTTTGCACTTCCCCGCCACAGGGAAGCTGCTAGCCGGGAATTCTCTGCCTGGTTCTACCCGCTGCCCGGAACGCTACGCAGGGCAAAAGCGGTTCTCGTCCTCCGTGCTTGCTTTTTCTCAGAAAGAGCCGTGGTGTGCGTTTTCGCCGGAAAACGCGTTTTCGGCCGAAAACGTGTACGTTTGCACTTCCCCGCCACAGGGAAGCTGCTAGCCGGGAATTCTCTGCCTGGTTCTACCCGCTGCCCGGAACGCTACGCAGGGCAAAAGCGGTTCTCGTCCTCCGTGCTTGCTTTTTCTCAGAAAGAGCCGTGGTGTGCGTTTTCGCCGGAAAACGCGTTTTCGGCCGAAAACGTGTACGTTTGCACTTCCCCGCCACAGGGAAGCTGCTAGCCGGGAATTCTCTGCCTGGTTCTACCCGCTGCCCGGAACGCTACGCAGGGCAAAAGCGGTTCTCGTCCTCCGTGCTTGCTTTTTCTCAGAAAGAGCCGTGGTGTGCGTTTTCGCCGGAAAACGCGTTTTCGGCCGAAAACGTGTACGTTTGCACTTCCCCGCCACAGGGAAGCTGCTAGCCGGGAATTCTCTGCCTGGTTCTACCCGCTGCCCGGAACGCTACGCAGGGCAAAAGCGGTTCTCGTCCTCCGTGCTTGCTTTTTCTCAGAAAGAGCCGTGGTGTGCGTTTTCGCCGGAAAACGCGTTTTCGGCCGAAAACGTGTACGTTTGCACTTCCCCGCCACAGGGAAGCTGCTAGCCGGGAATTCTCTGCCTGGTTCTACCCGCTGCCCGGAACGCTACGCAGGGCAAAAGCGGTTCTCGTCCTCCGTGCTTGCTTTTTCTCAGAAAGAGCCGTGGTGTGCGTTTTCGCCGGAAAACGCGTTTTCGGCCGAAAACGTGTACGTTTGCACTTCCCCGCCACAGGGAAGCTGCTAGCCGGGAATTCTCTGCCTGGTTCTACCCGCTGCCCGGAACGCTACGCAGGGCAAAAGCGGTTCTCGTCCTCCGTGCTTGTTTTTTCTCAGAAAGAGCCGTGGTGTGCGTTTTCGCCGGAAAACGCGTTTTCGGCCGAAAACGTGTACGTTTGCACTTCCCCGCCACAGGGAAGCTGCTAGCCGGGAATTCTCTGCCTGGTTCTACCCGCTGCCCGGAACGCTACGCAGGGCAAAAGCGGTTCTCGTCCTCCGTGCTTGCTTTTTCTCAGAAAGAGCCGTGGTGTGCGTTTTCGCCGGAAAACGCGTTTTCGGCCGAAAACGTGTACGTTTGCACTTCCCCGCCACAGGGAAGCTGCTAGCCGGGAATTCTCTGCCTGGTTCTACCCGCTGCCCGGAACGCTACGCAGGGCAAAAGCGGTTCTCGTCCTCCGTGCTTGCTTTTTCTCAGAAAGAGCCGTGGTGTGCGTTTTCGCCGGAAAACGCGTTTTCGGCCGAAAACGTGTACGTTTGCACTTCCCCGCCACAGGGAAGCTGCTAGCCGGGAATTCTCTGCCTGGTTCTACCCGCTGCCCGGAACGCTACGCAGGGCAAAAGCGGTTCTCGTCCTCCGTGCTTGCTTTTTCTCAGAAAGAGCCGTGGTGTGCGTTTTCGCCGGAAAACGCGTTTTCGGCCGAAAACGTGTACGTTTGCACTTCCCCGCCACAGGGAAGCTGCTAGCCGGGAATTCTCTGCCTGGTTCTACCCGCTGCCCGGAACGCTACGCAGGGCAAAAGCGGTTCTCGTCCTCCGTGCTTGCTTTTTCTCAGAAAGAGCCGTGGTGTGCGTTTTCGCCGGAAAACGCGTTTTCGGCCGAAAACGTGTACGTTTGCACTTCCCCGCCACAGGGAAGCTGCTAGCCGGGAATTCTCTGCCTGGTTCTACCCGCTGCCCGGAACGCTACGCAGGGCAAAAGCGGTTCTCGTCCTCCGTGCTTGCTTTTTCTCAGAAAGAGCCGTGGTGTGCGTTTTCGCCGGAAAACGCGTTTTCGTCCGAAAACGTGTACGTTTGCACTTCCCCGCCAC
This sequence comes from Athene noctua, assembly GCF_965140245.1. Taxonomy (NCBI): domain Eukaryota; kingdom Metazoa; phylum Chordata; class Aves; order Strigiformes; family Strigidae; genus Athene; species Athene noctua. Next base: position 107,372 of record NW_027437764.1, read on the forward strand.
AGGGAAGCTGCTAGCCGGGAATTCTCTGCCTGGTTCTACCCGCTGCCCGGAACGCTACGCAGGGCAAAAGCGGTTCTCGTCCTCCGTGCTTGCTTTTTCTCAGAAAGAGCCGTGGTGTGCGTTTTCGCCGGAAAACGCGTTTTCGGCCGAAAACGTGTACGTTTGCACTTCCCCGCCACAGGGAAGCTGCTAGCCGGGAATTCTCTGCCTGCTTCTACCCGCTGCCCGGAACGCTACGCAGGGCAAAAGCGGTTCTCGTCCTCCGTGCTTGCTTTTTCTCAGAAAGAGCCGTGGTGTGCGTTTTCGCCGGAAAACGCGTTTTCGGCCGAAAACGTGTACGTTTGCACTTCCCCGCCACAGGGAAGCTGCTAGCCGGGAATTCTCTGCCTGGTTCTACCCGCTGCCCGGAACGCTACGCAGGGCAAAAGCGGTTCTCGTCCTCCGTGCTTGCTTTTTCTCAGAAAGAGCCGTGGTGTGCGTTTTCGCCGGAAAACGCGTTTTCGGCCGAAAACGTGTACGTTTGCACTTCCCCGCCACAGGCAAGCTGCTAGCCGGGAATTCTCTGCCTGGTTCTACCCGCTGTCCGGAACGCTACGCAGGGAAAAAGCGGTTCTCGTCCTCCGTGCTTGCTTTTTCTCAGAAAGAGCCGTGGTGTGCGATTTCGCCGGAAAACGCGTTTTCGGCCGAAAACGTGTACGTTTGCACTTCCCCGCCACAGGCAAGCTGCTAGCCGGGAATTCTCTGCCTGGTTCTACCCGCTGCCCGGAACGCTACGCAGGGCAAAAGCGGTTCTCGTCCTCCGTGCTTGCTTTTTCTCAGAAAGAGCCGTGGTGTGCGTTTTCGCCGGAAAACGCGTTTTCGGCCGAAAACGTGTACGTTTGCACTTCCCCGCCACAGGGAAGCTGCTAGCCGGGAATTCTCTGCCTGGTTCTACCCGCTGCCCGGAACGCTACGCAGGGCAAAAGCGGTTCTCGTCCTCCGTGCTTGCTTTTTCTCAGAAAGAGCCGTGGTGTGCGTTTTCGCCGGAAAACGCGTTTTCGGCCGAAAACGTGTACGTTTGCACTTCCCCGCCACAGGGAAGCTGCTAGCCGGGAATTCTCTGCCTGGTTCTACCCGCTGCCCGGAACGCTACGCAGGGCAAAAGCGGTTCTCGTCCTCCGTGCTTGTTTTTTCTCAGAAAGAGCCGTGGTGTGCGTTTTCGCCGGAAAACGCGTTTTCGGCCGAAAACGTGTACGTTTGCACTTCCCCGCCACAGGGAAGCTGCTAGCCGGGAATTCTCTGCCTGGTTCTACCCGCTGCCCGGAACGCTACGCAGGGCAAAAGCGGTTCTCGTCCTCCGTGCTTGCTTTTTCTCAGAAAGAGCCGTGGTGTGCGTTTTCGCCGGAAAACGCGTTTTCGGCCGAAAACGTGTACGTTTGCACTTCCCCGCCACAGGGAAGCTGCTAGCCGGGAATTCTCTGCCTGGTTCTACCCGCTGCCCGGAACGCTACGCAGGGCAAAAGCGGTTCTCGTCCTCCGTGCTTGCTTTTTCTCAGAAAGAGCCGTGGTGTGCGTTTTCGCCGGAAAACGCGTTTTCGGCCGAAAACGTGTACGTTTGCACTTCCCCGCCACAGGGAAGCTGCTAGCCGGGAATTCTCTGCCTGGTTCTACCCGCTGCCCGGAACGCTACGCAGGGCAAAAGCGGTTCTCGTCCTCCGTGCTTGCTTTTTCTCAGAAAGAGCCGTGGTGTGCGTTTTCGCCGGAAAACGCGTTTTCGGCCGAAAACGTGTACGTTTGCACTTCCCCGCCACAGGGAAGCTGCTAGCCGGGAATTCTCTGCCTGGTTCTACCCGCTGCCCGGAACGCTACGCAGGGCAAAAGTGGTTCTCGTCCTCCGTGCTTGCTTTTTCTCAGAAAGAGCCGTGGTGTGCGTTTTCGCCGGCAAACGCGTTTTCGGCCGAAAACGTGTACGTTTGCACTTCCCCGCCACAGGGAAGCTGCTAGCCGGGAATTCTCTGCCTGGTTCTACCCGCTGCCCGGAACGCTACGCAGGGCAAAAGCGGTTCTCGTCCTCCGTGCTTGCTTTTTCTCAGAAAGAGCCGTGGTGTGCGTTTTCGCCGGAAAACGCGTTTTCGGCCGAAAACGTGTACGTTTGCACTTCCCCGCCACAGGGAAGCTGCTAGCCGGGAATTCTCTGCCTGGTTCTACCCGCTGCCCGGAACGCTACGCAGGGCAAAAGCGGTTCTCGTCCTCCGTGCTTGCTTTTTCTCAGAAAGAGCCGTGGTGTGCGTTTTCGCCGGCAAACGCGTTTTCGGCCGAAAACGTGTACGTTTGCACTTCCCCGCCACAGGGAAGCTGCTAGCCGGGAATTCTCTGCCTGGTTCTACCCGCTGCCCGGAACGCTACGCAGGGCAAAAGCGGTTCTCGTCCTCCGTGCTTGCTTTTTCTCAGAAAGAGCCGTGGTGTGCGTTTTCGCCGGAAAACGCGTTTTCGGCCGAAAACGTGTACGTTTGCACTTCCCCGCCAACAGGGAAGCTGCTAGCCGGGAATTCTCTGCCTGGTTCTACCCGCTGCCCGGAACGCTACGCAGGGCAAAAGCGGTTCTCGTCCTCCGTGCTTGCTTTTTCTCAGAAAGAGCCGTGGTGTGCGTTTTCGCCGGAAAACGCGTTTTCGGCCGAAAACGTGTACGTTTGCACTTCCCCGCCACAGGGAAGCTGCTAGCCGGGAATTCTCTGCCTGGTTCTACCCGCTGCCCGGAACGCTACGCAGGGCAAAAGCGGTTCTCGTCCTCCGTGCTTGCTTTCTCTCAGAAAGAGCCGTGGTGTGCGTTTTCGCCGGAAAACGCGTTTTCGGCCGAAAACGTGTACGTTTGCACTTCCCCGCCACAGGGAAGCTGCTAGCCGGGAATTCTCTGCCTGGTTCTACCCGCTGCCCGGAACGCTACGCAGGGCAAAAGCGGTTCTCGTCCTCCGTGCTTGCTTTCTCTCAGAAAGAGCCGTGGTGTGCGTTTTCGCCGGAAAACGCGTTTTCGGCCGAAAACGTGTACGTTTGCACTTCCCCGCCACAGGGAAGCTGCTAGCCGGGAATTCTCTGCCTGGTTCTACCCGCTGCCCGGAACGCTACGCAGGGCAAAAGCGGTTCTCGTCCTCCGTGCTTGCTTTTTCTCAGAAAGAGCCGTGGTGTGCGTTTTCGACGGAAAACGCGTTTTCGGCCGAAAACGTGTACGTTTGCACTTCCCCGCCACAGGGAAGCTGCTAGCCGGGAATTCTCTGCCTGGATCTACCCGCTGCCCGGAACGCTACGCAGGGCAAAAGCGGTTCTCGTCCTCCGTGCTTGCTTTTTCTCAGAAAGAGCCGTGGTATGCGTTTTCGCCGGAAAACGCGTTTTCGGCCGAAAACGTGTACGTTTGCACTTCCCCGCCACAGGGAAGCTGCTAGCCGGGAATTCTCTGCCTGGTTCTACCCGCTGCCCGGAACGCTACGCAGGGCAAAAGCGGTTCTCGTCCTCCGTGCTTGCTTTTTCTCAGAAAGAGCCGTGGTGTGCGTTTTCGCCGGAAAACGCGTTTTCGGCCGAAAACGTGTACGTTTGCACTTCCCCGCCACAGGGAAGCTGCTAGCCGGGAATTCTCTGCCTGGTTCTACCCGCTGCCCGGAACGCTACGCAGGGCAAAAGCGGTTCTCGTCCTCCGTGTTTGCTTTTTCTCAGAAAGAGCCGTGGTGTGCGTTTTCGCCGCAAAACGCGTTTTCGGCCGAAAACGTGTACGTTTGCACTTCCCCGCCACAGGGAAGCTGCTAGCCGGGAATTCTCTGCCTGGTTCTACCCGCTGCCCGGAACGCTACGCAGGGCAAAAGCGGTTCTCGTCCTCCGTGCTTGCTTTTTCTCAGAAAGAGCCGTGGTGTGCGTTTTCGCCGGAAAACGCGTTTTCGGCCGAAAACGTGTACGTTTGCACTTCCCCGCCACAGGGAAGCTGCTAGCCGGGAATTCTCTGCCTGGTTCTACCCGCTGCCCGGAACGCTACGCAGGGCAAAAGCGGTTCTCGTCCTCCGTGCTTGCTTTTTCTCAGAAAGAGCCGTGGTGTGCGTTTTCGCCGGAAAACGCGTTTTCGGCCGAAAACGTGTACGTTTGCACTTCCCCGCCACAGGGAAGCTGCTAGCCGGGAATTCTCTGCCTGGTTCTACCCGCTGCCCGGAACGCTACGCAGGGCAAAAGCGGTTCTCGTCCTCCGTGCTTGCTTTTTCTCAGAAAGAGCCGTGGTGTGCGTTTTCGCCGGAAAACGCGTTTTCGGCCGAAAACGTGTACGTTTGCACTTCCCCGCCACAGGGAAGCTGCTAGCCGGGAATTCTCTGCCTGGTTCTACCCGCTGCCCGGAACGCTACGCAGGGCAAAAGCGGTTCTCGTCCTCCGTGCTTGCTTTTTCTCAGAAAGAGCCGTGGTGTGCGTTTTCGCCGGAAAACGCGTTTTCGGCCGAAAACGTGTACGTTTGCACTTCCCCGCCACAGGGAAGCTGCTAGCCGGGAATTCTCTGCCTGGTTCTACCCGCTGCCCGGAACGCTACGCAGGGCAAAAGCGGTTCTCGTCCTCCGTGCTTGCTTTTTCTCAGAAAGAGCCGTGGTGTGCGTTTTCGCCGGAAAACGCGTTTTCGGCCGAAAACGTGTACGTTTGCACTTCCCCGCCACAGGCAAGCTGCTAGCCGGGAATTCTCTGCCTGGTTCTACCCGCTGCCCGGAACGCTACGCAGGGCAAAAGCGGTTCTCGTCCTCCGTGCTTGCTTTTTCTCAGAAAGAGCCGTGGTGTGCGTTTTCGCCGGAAAACGCGTTTTCGGCCGAAAACGTGTACGTTTGCACTTCCCCGCCACAGGGAAGCTGCTAGCCGGGAATTCTCTGCCTGGTTCTACCCGCTGTCCGGAACGCTACGCAGGGAAAAAGCGGTTCTCGTCCTCCGTGCTTGCTTTTTCTCAGAAAGAGCCGTGGTGTGCGTTTTCGCCGGAAAACGCGTTTTCGGCCGAAAACGTGTACGTTTGCACTTCCCCGCCACAGGGAAGCTGCTAGCCGGGAATTCTCTGCCTGGTTCTACCCGCTGCCCGGAACGCTACGCAGGGCAAAAGCGGTTCTCGTCCTCCGTGCTTGCTTTTTCTCAGAAAGAGCCGTGGTGTGCGTTTTCGCCGGAAAACGCGTTTTCGGCCGAAAACGTGTACGTTTGCACTTCCCCGCCACAGGGAAGCTGCTAGCCGGGAATTCTCTGCCTGGTTCTACCCGCTGCCCGGAACGCTACGCAGGGCAAAAGCGGTTCTCGTCCTCCGTGCTTGTTTTTTCTCAGAAAGAGCCGTGGTGTGCGTTTTCGCCGGAAAACGCGTTTTCGGCCGAAAACGTGTACGTTTGCACTTCCCCGCCACAGGGAAGCTGCTAGCCGGGAATTCTCTGCCTGGTTCTACCCGCTGCCCGGAACGCTACGCAGGGCAAAAGCGGTTCTCGTCCTCCGTGCTTGCTTTTTCTCAGAAAGAGCCGTGGTGTGCGTTTTCGCCGGAAAACGCGTTTTCGGCCGAAAACGTGTACGTTTGCACTTCCCCGCCACAGGGAAGCTGCTAGCCGGGAATTCTCTGCCTGGTTCTACCCGCTGCCCGGAACGCTACGCAGGGCAAAAGCGGTTCTCGTCCTCCGTGCTTGCTTTTTCTCAGAAAGAGCCGTGGTGTGCGTTTTCGCCGGAAAACGCGTTTTCGGCCGAAAACGTGTACGTTTGCACTTCCCCGCCACAGGGAAGCTGCTAGCCGGGAATTCTCTGCCTGGTTCTACCCGCTGCCCGGAACGCTACGCAGGGCAAAAGCGGTTCTCGTCCTCCGTGCTTGCTTTTTCTCAGAAAGAGCCGTGGTGTGCGTTTTCGCCGGAAAACGCGTTTTCGGCCGAAAACGTGTACGTTTGCACTTCCCCGCCACAGGGAAGCTGCTAGCCGGGAATTCTCTGCCTGGTTCTACCCGCTGCCCGGAACGCTACGCAGGGCAAAAGCGGTTCTCGTCCTCCGTGCTTGCTTTTTCTCAGAAAGAGCCGTGGTGTGCGTTTTCGCCGCAAAACGCGTTTTCGGCCGAAAACGTGTACGTTTGCACTTCCCCGCCACAGGGAAGCTGCTAGCCGGGAATTCTCTGCCTGGTTCTACCCGCTGCCCGGAACGCTACGCAGGGCAAAAGCGGTTCTCGTCCTCCGTGCTTGCTTTTTCTCAGAAAGAGCCGTGGTGTGCGTTTTCGCCGGAAAACGCGTTTTCGGCCGAAAACGTGTACGTTTGCACTTCCCCGCCACAGGGAAGCTGCTAGCCGGGAATTCTCTGCCTGGTTCTACCCGCTGCCCGGAACGCTACGCAGGGCAAAAGCGGTTCTCGTCCTCCGTGCTTGCTTTTTCTCAGAAAGAGCCGTGGTGTGCGTTTTCGCCGGAAAACGCGTTTTCGGCCGAAAACGTGTACGTTTGCACTTCCCCGCCACAGGGAAGCTGCTAGCCGGGAATTCTCTGCCTGGTTCTACCCGCTGCCCGGAACGCTACGCAGGGCAAAAGCGGTTCTCGTCCTCCGTGCTTGCTTTTTCTCAGAAAGAGCCGTGGTGTGCGTTTTCGCCGGAAAACGCGTTTTCGGCCGAAAACGTGTACGTTTGCACTTCCCCGCCACAGGGAAGCTGCTAGCCGGGAATTCTCTGCCTGGTTCTACCCGCTGCCCGGAACGCTACGCAGGGCAAAAGCGGTTCTCGTCCTCCGTGCTTGCTTTTTCTCAGAAAGAGCCGTGGTGTGCGTTTTCGCCGGAAAACGCGTTTTCGGCCGAAAACGTGTACGTTTGCACTTCCCCGCCACAGGCAAGCTGCTAGCCGGGAATTCTCTGCCTGGTTCTACCCGCTGCCCGGAACGCTACGCAGGGCAAAAGCGGTTCTCGTCCTCCGTGCTTGCTTTTTCTCAGAAAGAGCCGTGGTGTGCGTTTTCGCCGGAAAACGCGGGTTTTCGGCCGAAAATGTACGTTTGCACTTCCCCGCCACAGGGAAGCTGCTAGCCGGGAATTCTCTGCCTGGTTCTACCCGCTGCCCGGAACGCTACGCAGGGCAAAAGCGGTTCTCGTCCTCCGTGCTTGCTTTTTCTCAGAAAGAGCCGTGGTGTGCGTTTTCGCCGGCAAACGCGTTTTCGGCCGAAAACGTGTACGTTTGCACTTCTCCGCCACAGGGAAGCTGCTAGCCGGGAATTCTCTGCCTGGTTCTACCCGCTGCCCAGAACGCTACGCAGGGCAAAAGCGGTCCTCGTCCTCCGTGCTTGCTTTTTCTCAGAAAGAGCCGTGGTGTGCGTTTTCGCCGGAAAACGCGTTTTCGGCCGAAAACGTGTACGTTTGCACTTCCCCGCCACAGGGAAGCTGCTAGCCGCGAATTCTCTGCCTGGTTCTACCCGCTGCCCGGAACGCTACGCAGGGCAAAAGCGGTTCTCGTCCTCCGTGCTTGCTTTTTCTCAGAAAGAGCCGTGGTGTGCTTTTTCGCCGGCAAACGCGTTTTCGGCCGAAAACGTGTACGTTTGCACTTCCCCGCCACAGGGAAGCTGCTAGCCGGGAATTCTCTGCCTGGTTCTACCCGCTGCCCGGAACGCTACGCAGGGCAAAAGCGGTCCTCGTCCTCCGTGCTTGCTTTTTCTCAGAAAGAGCCGTGGTGTGCGTTTTCGCCGGCAAACGCGTTTTCGGCCGAAAACGTGTACGTTTGCACTTCCCCGCCACAGGGAAGCTGCTAGCCGGGAATTCTCTGCCTGGTTCTACCCGCTGCCCGGAACGCTACGCAGGGCAAAAGCGGTTCTCGTCCTCCGTGCTTGCTTTTTCTCAGAAAGAGCCGTGGTGTGCGTTTTCGCCGGAAAACGCGTTTTCGGCCGAAAACGTGTACGTTTGCACTTCCCCGCCACAGGGAAGCTGCTAGCCGGGAATTCTCTGCCTGGTTCTACCCGCTGCCCGGAACGCTACGCAGGGCAAAAGCGGTTCTCGTCCTCCGTGCTTGCTTTTTCTCAGAAAGAGCCGTGGTGTGCGTTTTCGCCGGAAAACGCGTTTTCGGCCGAAAACGTGTACGTTTGCACTTCCCCGCCACAGGGAAGCTGCTAGCCGGGAATTCTCTGCCTGGTTCTACCCGCTGCCCGGAACGCTACGCAGGGCAAAAGCGGTTCTCGTCCTCCGTGCTTGCTTTTTCTCAGAAAGAGCCGTGGTGTGCGTTTTCGCCGGCAAACGCGTTTTCGGCCGAAAACGTGTACGTTTGCACTTCCCCGCCACAGGGAAGCTGCTAGCCGGGAATTCTCTGCCTGGTTCTACCCGCTGCCCGGAACGCTACGCAGGGCAAAAGCGGTTCTCGTCCTCCGTGCTTGCTTTTTCTCAGAAAGAGCCGTGGTGTGCGTTTTCGCCGGCAAACGCGTTTTCGGCCGAAAACGTGTACGTTTGCACTTCCCCGCCAGAGGGAAGCTGCTAGCCGGGAATTCTCTGCCTGGTTCTACCCGCTGCCCGGAACGCTACGCAGGGCAAAAGCGGTTCTCGTCCTCCGTGCTTGCTTTTTCTCAGAAAGAGCCGTGGTGTGCGTTTTCGCCGGAAAACGCGTTTTCGGCCGAAAACGTGTACGTTTGCACTTCCCCGCCACAGGGAAGCTGCTAGCCGGGAATTCTCTGCCTGGTTCTACCCGCTGCCCGGAACGCTACGCAGGGCAAAAGCGGTTCTCGTCCTCCGTGCTTGCTTTTTCTCAGAAAGAGCCGTGGTGTGCGTTTTCGCCGGCAAACGCGTTTTCGGCCGAAAACGTGTACGTTTGCACTTCCCCGCCACAGGGAAGCTGCTAGCCGGGAATTCTCTGCCTGGTTCTACCCGCTGCCCGGAACGCTACGCAGGGCAAAAGCGGTTCTCGTCCTCCGTGCTTGCTTTTTCTCAGAAAGAGCCGTGGTGTGCGTTTTCGCCGGAAAACGCGTTTTCGGCCGAAAACGTGTACGTTTGCACTTCCCCGCCACAGGGAAGCTGCTAGCCGGGAATTCTCTGCCTGGTTCTACCCGCTGCCCGGAACGCTACGCAGGGCAAAAGCGGTTCTCGTCCTCCGTGCTTGCTTTTTCTCAGAAAGAGCCGTGGTGTGCGTTTTCGCCGGAAAACGCGTTTTCGGCCGAAAACGTGTACGTTTGCACTTCCCCGCCACAGGGAAGCTGCTAGCCGGGAATTCTCTGCCTGGTTCTACCCGCTGCCCGGAACGCTACGCAGGGCAAAAGCGGTTCTCGTCCTCCGTGCTTGCTTTTTCTCAGAAAGAGCCGTGGTGTGCGTTTTCGCCGGAAAACGCGTTTTCGGCCGAAAACGTGTACGTTTGCACTTCCCCGCCACAGGGAAGCTGCTAGCCGGGAATTCTCTGCCTGGTTCTACCCGCTGCCCGGAACGCTACGCAGGGCAAAAGCGGTTCTCGTCCTCCGTGCTTGCTTTTTCTCAGAAAGAGCCGTGGTGTGCGTTTTCGCCGGAAAACGCGTTTTCGGCCGAAAACGTGTACGTTTGCACTTCCCCGCCACAGGGAAGCTGCTAGCCGGGAATTCTCTGCCTGGTTCTACCCGCTGCCCGGAACGCTACGCAGGGCAAAAGCGGTTCTCGTCCTCCGTGCTTGCTTTTTCTCAGAAAGAGCCGTGGTGTGCGTTTTCGCCGGAAAACGCGTTTTCGGCCGAAAACGTGTACGTTTGCACTTCCCCGCCACAGGGAAGCTGCTAGCCGGGAATTCTCTGCCTGGTTCTACCCGCTGCCCGGAACGCTACGCAGGGCAAAAGCGGTTCTCGTCCTCCGTGCTTGCTTTTTCTCAGAAAGAGCCGTGGTGTGCGTTTTCGCCGGAAAACGCGTTTTCGGCCGAAAACGTGTACGTTTGCACTTCCCCGCCACAGGGAAGCTGCTAGCCGGGAATTCTCTGCCTGGTTCTACCCGCTGCCCGGAACGCTACGCAGGGCAAAAGCGGTTCTCGTCCTCCGTGCTTGCTTTTTCTCAGAAAGAGCCGTGGTGTGCGTTTTCGCCGGAAAACGCGTTTTCGGCCGAAAACGTGTACGTTTGCACTTCCCCGCCACAGGGAAGCTGCTAGCCGGGAATTCTCTGCCTGGTTCTACCCGCTGCCCGGAACGCTACGCAGGGCAAAAGCGGTTCTCGTCCTCCGTGCTTGCTTTTTCTCAGAAAGAGCCGTGGTGTGCGTTTTCGCCGGAAAACGCGTTTTCGGCCGAAAACGTGTACGTTTGCACTTCCCCGCCACAGGGAAGCTGCTAGCCGGGAATTCTCTGCCTGGTTCTACCCGCTGCCCGGAACGCTACGCAGGGCAAAAGCGGTTCTCGTCCTCCGTGCTTGCTTTTTCTCAGAAAGAGCCGTGGTGTGCGTTTTCGCCGGAAAACGCGTTTTCGGCCGAAAACGTGTACGTTTGCACTTCCCCGCCACAGGGAAGCTGCTAGCCGGGAATTCTCTGCCTGGTTCTACCCGCTGCCCGGAACGCTACGCAGGGCAAAAGCGGTTCTCGTCCTCCGTGCTTGCTTTTTCTCAGAAAGAGCCGTGGTGTGCGTTTTCGCCGGAAAACGCGTTTTCGGCCGAAAACGTGTACGTTTGCACTTCCCCGCCACAGGGAAGCTGCTAGCCGGGAATTCTCTGCCTGGTTCTACCCGCTGCCCGGAACGCTACGCAGGGCAAAAGCGGTTCTCGTCCTCCGTGCTTGCTTTTTCTCAGAAAGAGCCGTGGTGTGCGTTTTCGCCGGAAAACGCGTTTTCGGCCGAAAACGTGTACGTTTGCACTTCCCCGCCACAGGGAAGCTGCTAGCCGGGAATTCTCTGCCTGGTTCTACCCGCTGCCCGGAACGCTACGCAGGGCAAAAGCGGTTCTCGTCCTCCGTGCTTGCTTTTTCTCAGAAAGAGCCGTGGTGTGCGTTTTCGCCGGAAAACGCGTTTTCGGCCGAAAACGTGTACGTTTGCACTTCCCCGCCACAGGGAAGCTGCTAGCCGGGAATTCTCTGCCTGGTTCTACCCGCTGCCCGGAACGCTACGCAGGGCAAAAGCGGTTCTCGTCCTCCGTGCTTGCTTTTTCTCAGAAAGAGCCGTGGTGTGCGTTTTCGCCGGAAAACGCGTTTTCGGCCGAAAACGTGTACGTTTGCACTTCCCCGCCACAGGGAAGCTGCTAGCCGGGAATTCTCTGCCTGGTTCTACCCGCTGCCCGGAACGCTACGCAGGGCAAAAGCGGTTCTCGTCCTCCGTGCTTGCTTTTTCTCAGAAAGAGCCGTGGTGTGCGTTTTCGCCGGAAAACGCGTTTTCGGCCGAAAACGTGTACGTTTGCACTTCCCCGCCACAGGGAAGCTGCTAGCCGGGAATTCTCTGCCTGGTTCTACCCGCTGCCCGGAACGCTACGCAGGGCAAAAGCGGTTCTCGTCCTCCGTGCTTGCTTTTTCTCAGAAAGAGCCGTGGTGTGCGTTTTCGCCGGAAAACGCGTTTTCGGCCGAAAACGTGTACGTTTGCACTTCCCCGCCACAGGGAAGCTGCTAGCCGGGAATTCTCTGCCTGGTTCTACCCGCTGCCCGGAACGCTACGCAGGGCAAAAGCGGTTCTCGTCCTCCGTGCTTGCTTTTTCTCAGAAAGAGCCGTGGTGTGCGTTTTCGCCGGAAAACGCGTTTTCGGCCGAAAACGTGTACGTTTGCACTTCCCCGCCACAGGGAAGCTGCTAGCCGGGAATTCTCTGCCTGGTTCTACCCGCTGCCCGGAACGCTACGCAGGGCAAAAGCGGTTCTCGTCCTCCGTGCTTGCTTTTTCTCAGAAAGAGCCGTGGTGTGCGTTTTCGCCGGCAAACGCGTTTTCGGCCGAAAACGTGTACGTTTGCACTTCCCCGCCACAGGGAAGCTGCTAGCCGGGAATTCTCTGCCTGGTTCTACCCGCTGCCCGGAACGCTACGCAGGGCAAAAGCGGTTCTCGTCCTCCGTGCTTGCTTTTTCTCAGAAAGAGCCGTGGTGTGCGTTTTCGCCAGCAAACGCGTTTTCGGCCGAAAACGTGTACGTTTGCACTTCCCCGCCACAGGGAAGCTGCTAGCCGGGAATTCTCTGCCTGGTTCTACCCGCTGCCCGGAACGCTACGCAGGGCAAAAGCGGTTCTCGTCCTCCGTGCTTGCTTTTTCTCAGAAAGAGCCGTGGTGTGCGTTTTCGCCGGCAAACGCGTTTTCGGCCGAAAACGTGTACGTTTGCACTTCCCCGCCACAGGGAAGCTGCTAGCCGGGAATTCTCTGCCTGGTTCTACCCGCTGCCCGGAACGCTACGCAGGGCAAAAGCGGTTCTCTTCCTCCGTGCTTGCTTTTTCTCAGAAAGAGCCGTGGTGTGCGTTTTCGCCGGAAAACGCGTTTTCGGCCGAAAACGTGTACGTTTGCACTTCCCCGCCACAGGGAAGCTGCTAGCCGGGAATTCTCTGCCTGGTTCTACCCGCTGCCCGGAACGCTACGCAGGGCAAAAGCGGTTCTCATCCTCCGTGCTTGCTTTTTCTCAGAAAGAGCCGTGGTGTGCGTTTTCGCCGGCAAACGCGTTTTCGGCCGAAAACGTGTACGTTTGCACTTCCCCGCCACAGGGAAGCTGCTAGCCGGGAATTCTCTGCCTGGTTCTACCCGCTGCCCGGAACGCTACGCAGGGCAAAAGCGGTTCTCGTCCTCCGTGCTTGCTTTTTCTCAGAAAGAGCCGTGGTGTGCGTTTTCGCCGGCAAACGCGTTTTCGGCCGAAAACGTGTACGTTTGCACTTCCCCGCCACAGGGAAGCTGCTAGCCGGGAATTCTCTGCCTGGTTCTACCCGCTGCCCGGAACGCTACGCAGGGCAAAAGCGGTTCTCGTCCTCCGTGCTTGCTTTTTCTCAGAAAGAGCCGTAGTGTGCGTTTTCGCCGGCAAACGTGTTTTCGGCCGAAAACGTGTACGTTTGCACTTCCCCGCCACAGGGAAGCTGCTAGCCGGGAATTCTCTGCCTGGTTCCACCCGCTGCCCGGAACGCTACGCAGGGCAAAAGCGGTTCTCGTCCTCCGTGCTTGCTTTTTCTCAGAAAGAGCCGTGGTGTGCGTTTTCGCCGGAAAACGCGTTTTCGGCCGAAAACGTGTACGTTTGCACTTCCCCGCCACAGGGAAGCTGCTAGCCGGGAATTCTCTGCCTGGTTCTACCCGCTGCCCGGAACGCTACGCAGGGAAAAGCGGTTGTCGTCCTCCGTGCTTGCTTTTTCTCAGAAAGAGCCGTGGTGTGCGTTTTCGCCGGAAAACGCGTTTTCGGCCGAAAACGTGTACGTTTGCACTTCCCCGCCACAGGGAAGCTGCTAGCCGGGAATTCTCTGCCTGGTTCTACCCGCTGCCCGGAACGCTACGCAGGGCAAAAGCGGTTCTCGTCCTCCGTGCTTGCTTTTTCTCAGAAAGAGCCGTGGTGTGCGTTTTCGCCGGAAAACGCGTTTTCGGCCGAAAACGTGTACGTTTCCACTTCCCCGCCACAGGGAAGCTGCTAGCCGGTAATTCTCTGCCTGGTTCTACCCGCTGCCCGGAACGCTACGCAGGGCAAAAGCGGTTCTCGTCCTCCGTGCTTGCTTTTTCTCAGAAAGAGCCGTGGTGTGCGTTTTCGCCGGCAAACGCGTTTTCGGCCGAAAACGTGTACGTTTGCACTTCCCCGCCACAGGGAAGCTGCTAGCTGGGAATTCTCTGCCTGGTTCTACCCGCTGCCCGGAACGCTACGCAGGGCAAAAGCGGTTCTCGTCCTCCGTGCTTGCTTTTTCTCAGAAAGAGCCGTGGTGTGCGTTTTCGCCGGCAAACGCGTTTTCGGCCGAAAACGTGTACGTTTGCACTTCCCCGCCACAGGGAAGCTGCTAGCCGGGAATTCTCTGCCTGGTTCTACCCGCTGCCCGGAACGCTACGCAGGGCAAAAGCGGTTCTCGTCCTCCGTGCTTGCTTTTTCTCAGAAAGAGCCGTGGTGGGCGTTTTCGCCGGCAAACGCGTTTTCGGCCGAAAACGTGTACGTTTGCACTTCCCCGCCACAGGGAAGCTGCTAGCCGGGAATTCTCTGCCTGGTTCTACCCGCTGCCCGGAACGCTACGCAGGGCAAAAGCGGTTCTCGTCCTCCGTGCTTGCTTTTTCTCAGAAAGAGCCGTGGTGTGCGTTTTCGCCGGAAAACGCGTTTTCGGCCGAAAACGTGTACGTTTGCACTTCCCCGCCACAGGGAAGCTGCTAGCCGGGAATTCTCTGCCTGGTTCTACCCGCTGCCCGGAACGCTACGCAGGGCAAAAGCGGTTCTCGTCCTCCGTGCTTGCTTTTTCTCAGAAAGAGCCGTGGTGTGCGTTTTCGCCGGCAAACGCGTTTTCGGCCGAAAACGTGTACGTTTGCACTTCCCCGCCACAGGGAAGCTGCTAGCCGGGAATTCTCTGCCTGGTTCTACCCGCTGCCCGGAACGCTACGCAGGGCAAAAGCGGTTCTCGTCCTCCGTGCTTGCTTTTTCTCAGAAAGAGCCGTGGTGTGCGTTTTCGCCGGAAAACGCGTTTTCTGCCGAAAACGTGTACGTTTGCACTTCCCCGCCACAGGGAAGCTGCTAGCCGGGAATTCTCTGCCTGGTTCTACCCGCTGCCCGGAACGCTACGCAGGGCAAAAGCGGTTCTCGTCCTCCGTGCTTGCTTTTTCTCAGAAAGAGCCGTGGTGTGCGTTTTCGCCGGAAAACGCGTTTTCGGCCGAAAACGTGTACGTTTGCACTTCCCCGCCACAGGGAAGCTGCTAGCCGGGAATTCTCTGCCTGGTTCTACCCGCTGCCCGGAACGCTACGCAGGGCAAAAGCGGTTCTCGTCCTCCGTGCTTGCTTTTTCTCAGAAAGAGCCGTGGTGTGCGTTTTCGCCGGAAAACGCGTTTTCGGCCGAAAACGTGTACGTTTGCACTTCCCCGCCACAGGGAAGCTGCTAGCCGGGAATTCTCTGCCTGGTTCTACCCGCTGCCCGGAATGCTACGCAGGGCAAAAGCGGTTCTCGTCCTCCGTGCTTGCTTTTTCTCAGAAAGAGCCGTGGTGTGCGTTTTCGCCGGCAAACGCGTTTTCGGCCGAAAACGTGTACGTTTGCACTTCCCCGCCACAGGGAAGCTGCTAGCCGGGAATTCTCTGCCTGGTTCTACCCGCTGCCCGGAACGCTACGCAGGGCAAAAGCGGTTCTCGTCCTCCGTGCTTGCTTTTTCTCAGAAAGAGCCGTGGTGTGCGTTTTCGCCGGCAAACGCGTTTTCGGCCGAAAACGTGTACGTTTGCACTTCCCCGCCACAGGGAAGCTGCTAGCCGGGAATTCTCTGCCTGGTTCTACCCGCTGCCCGGAACGCTACGCAGGGCAAAAGCGGTTCTCGTCCTCCGTGCTTGCTTTTTCTCAGAAAGAGCCGTGGTGTGCGTTTTCGGCGGAAAACGCGTTTTCGGCCGAAAACGTGTACGTTTGCACTTCCCCGCCACAGGGAAGCTGCTAGCCGGGAATTCTCTGCCTGGTTCTACCCGCTGCCCGGAACGCTACGCAGGGCAAAAGCGGTTCTCGTCCTCCGTGCTTGCTTTTTCTCAGAAAGAGCCGTGGTGTGCGTTTTCGCCGGCAAACGCGTTTTCGGCCGAAAACGTGTACGTTTGCACTTCCCCGCCACAGGGAAGTTGCTAGCCGGGAATTCTCTGCCTGGTTCTACCCGCTGCCCGGAACGCTACGCAGGGCAAAAGCGGTTCTCGTCCTCCGTGATTGCTTTTTCTCAGAAAGAGCCGTGGTGTGCGTTTTCGCCGGCAAACGCGTTTTCGGCCGAAAACGTGTACGTTTGCACTTCCCCGCCACAGGGAAGCTGCTAGCCGGGAATTCTCTGCCTGGTTCTACCCGCTGCCCGGAACGCTACGCAGGGCAAAAGCGGTTCTCGTCCTCCGTGCTTGCTTTTTCTCAGAAAGAGCCGTGGTGTGCGTTTTCGCCGGAAAACGCGTTTTCGGCCGAAAACGTGTACGTTTGCACTTCCCCGCCACAGGGAAGCTGCTAGCCGGGAATTCTCTGCCTGGTTCTACCCGCTGCCCGGAACGCTACGCAGGGCAAAAGCGGTTCTCGTCCTCCGTGCTTGCTTTTTCTCAGAAAGAGCCGTGGTGTGCGTTTTCGCCGGAAAACGCGTTTTCGGCCGAAAACGTGTACGTTTGCACTTCCCCGCCACAGGGAAGCTGCTAGCCGGGAATTCTCTGCCTGGTTCTACCCGCTGCCCGGAACGCTACGCAGGGCAAAAGCGGTTCTCGTCCTCCGTGCTTGCTTTTTCTCAGAAAGAGCCGTGGTGTGCGTTTTCGCCGGCAAACGCGTTTTCGGCCGAAAACGTGTACGTTTGCACTTCCCCGCCACAGGGAAGCTGCTAGCCGGGAATTCTCTGCCTGGTTCTACCCGCTGCCCGGAACGCTACGCAGGGCAAAAGCGGTTCTCGTCCTCCGTGCTTGCTTTTTCTCAGAAAGAGCCGTGGTGTGCGTTTTCGCCGGAAAACGCGTTTTCGGCCGAAAACGTGTACGTTTGCACTTCCCCGCCACAGGGAAGCTGCTAGCCGGGAATTCTCTGCCTGGTTCTACCCGCTGCCCGGAACGCTACGCAGGGCAAAAGCGGTTCTCGTCCTCCGTGCTTGCTTTTTCTCAGAAAGAGCCGTGGTGTGCGTTTTCGCCGGCAAACGCGTTTTCGACCGAAAACGTGTACGTTTGCACTTCCCCGCCACAGGGAAGCTGCTAGCCGGGAATTCTCTGCCTGGTTCTACCCGCTGCCCGGAACGCTACGCAGGGCAAAAGCGGTTCTCGTCCTCCGTGCTTGCTTTTTCTCAGAAAGAGCCGTGGTGTCCGTTTTCGCCGGTAAACGCGTTTTCGGCCGAAAACGTGTACGTTTGCACTTCCCCGCCACAGGGAAGCTGCTAGCCGGGAATTCTCTGCCTGGTTCTACCCGCTGCCCGGAACGCTACGCAGGGCAAAAGCGGTTCTCGTCCTCCGTGCTTGCTTTTTCTCAGAAAGAGCCGTGGTGTGCGTTTTCGCCGGTAAACGCGTTTTCGGCCGAAAACGCGTACGTTTGCACTTCCCCGCCACAGGGAAGCTGCTAGCCGGGAATTCTCTGCCTGGTTCTACCCGCTGCCCGGAACGCTACGCAGGGCAAAAGCGGTTCTCGTCCTCCGTGCTTGCTTTTTCTCAGAAAGAGCCGTGGTGTGCGTTTTCGCCGGCAAACGCGTTTTCGGCCGAAAACGTGTACGTTTGCACTTCCCCGCCACAGGGAAGCTGCTAGCCGGGAATTCTCTGCCTGGTTCTACCCGCTGCCCGGAACGCTACGCAGGGCAAAAGCGGTTCTCGTCCTCCGTGCTTGCTTTTTCTCAGAAAGAGCCGTGGTGTGCGTTTTCGCCGGAAAACGCGTTTTCGGCCGAAAACGTGTACGTTTGCACTTCCCCGCCACAGGGAAGCTGCTAGCCGGGAATTCTCTGCCTGGTTCTACCCGCTGCCCGGAACGCTACGCAGGGCAAAAGCGGTTCTCGTCCTCCGTGCTTGCTTTTTCTCAGAATGAGCCGTGGTGTGCGTTTTCGCCGGAAAACGCGTTTTCGGCCGAAAACGTGTACGTTTGCACTTCCCCGCCACAGGGAAGCTGCTAGCCGGGAATTCTCTGCCTAGTTCTACCCGCTGCCCGGAACGCTACGCAGGGCAAAAGCGGTTCTCGTCCTCCGTGCTTGCTTTTTCTCAGAAAGAGCCGTGGTGTGCGTTTTCGCCGGAAAACGCGTTTTCAGCCGAAAACGTGTACGTTTGCACTTCCCCGCCACAGGGAAGCTGCTAGCCGGGAATTCTCTGCCTGGTTCTACCCGCTGCCCGGAACGCTACGCAGGGCAAAAGCGGTTCTCGTCCTCCGTGCTTGCTTTTTCTCAGAAAGAGCCGTGGTGTGCGTTTTCGCCGGAAAACACGTTTTCGGCCGAAAACGTGTACGTTTGCACTTCCCCGCCACAGGGAAGCTGCTAGCCGGGAATTCTCTGCCTGGTTCTACCCGCTGCCCGGAACGCTACGCAGGGCAAAAGCGGTTCTCGTCCTCCGTGCTTGCTTTTTCTCAGAAAGAGCCGTGGTGGGCGTTTTCGCCGGCAAACGCGTTTTCGGCCGAAAACGTGTACGTTTGCACTTCCCCGCCACAGGGAAGCTGCTAGCCGGGAATTCTCTGCCTGGTTCTACCCGCTGCCCGGAACGCTACGCAGGGCAAAAGCGGTTCTCGTCCTCCGTGCTTGCTTTTTCTCAGAAAGAGCCGTGGTGTGCGTTTTCGCCGGAAAACGCGTTTTCGGCCGAAAACGTGTACGTTTGCACTTCCCCGCCAGAGGGAAGCTGCTAGCCGGGAATTCTCTGCCTGGTTCTACCCGCTGCCCGGAACGCTACGCAGGGCAAAAGCGGTTCTCGTCCTCCGTGCTTGCTTTTTCTCAGAAAGAGCCGTGGTGTGCGTTTTCGCCGGCAAACGCGTTTTCGGCCGAAAACGTGTACGTTTGCACTTCCCCGCCACAGGGAAGCTGCTAGCCGGGAATTCTCTGCCTGGTTCTACCCGCTGCCCGGAACGCTACGCAGGGCAAAAGCGGTTCTCGTCCTCCGTGCTTGCTTTTTCTCAGAAAGAGCCGTGGTGTGCGTTTTCGCCGGCAAACGCGTTTTCGGCCGAAAACGTGTACGTTTGCACTTCCCCGCCACAGGGAAGCTGCTAGCCGGGAATTCTCTGCCTGGTTCTACCCGCTGCCCGGAACGCTACGCAGGGCAAAAGCGGTTCTCGTCCTCCGTGCTTGCTTTTTCTCAGAAAGAGCCGTGGTGTGCGTTTTCGGCGGAAAACGCGTTTTCGGCCGAAAACGTGTACGTTTGCACTTCCCCGCCACAGGGAAGCTGCTAGCCGGGAATTCTCTGCCTGGTTCTACCCGCTGCCCGGAACGCTACGCAGGGCAAAAGCGGTTCTCGTCCTCCGTGCTTGCTTTTTCTCAGAAAGAGCCATGGTGTGCGTTTTCGCCGGAAAACGCGTTTTCGGCCGAAAACGTGTACGTTTGCACTTCCCCGCCACAGGGAAGCTGCTAGCCGGGAATTCTCTGCCTGGTTCTACCCGCTGCCCGGAACGCTACGCAGGGCAAAAGCGGTTCTCGTCCTCCGTGCTTGCTTTTTCTCAGAAAGAGCCGTGGTGTGCGTTTTCGCCGGAAAACGCGTTTTCGGCCGAAAACGTGTACGTTTGCACTTCCCCGCCACAGGGAAGCTGCTAGCCGGGAATTCTCTGCCTGGTTCTACCCGCTGCCCGGAACGCTACGCAGGGAAAAGCGGTTGTCGTCCTCCGTGCTTGCTTTTTCTCAGAAAGAGCCGTGGTGTGCGTTTTCGCCGGAAAACGCGTTTTCGGCCGAAAACGTGTACGTTTGCACTTCCCCGCCACAGGGAAGCTGCTAGCCGGGAATTCTCTGCCTGGTTCTACCCGCTGCCCGGAACGCTACGCAGGGCAAAAGCGGTTCTCGTCCTCCGTGCTTGCTTTTTCTCAGAAAGAGCCGTGGTGTGCGTTTTCGCCGGCAAACGCGTTTTCGGCCGAAAATGTGTACGTTTGCACTTCCCCGCCACAGGGAAGCTGCTAGCTGGGAATTCTCTGCCTGGTTCTACCCGCTGCCCGGAACGCTACGCAGGGCAAAAGCGGTTCTCGTCCTCCGTGCTTGCTTTTTCTCAGAAAGAGCCGTGGTGTGCGTTTTCGCCGGCAAACGCGTTTTCGGCCGAAAACGTGTACGTTTGCACTTCCCCGCCACAGGGAAGCTGCTAGCCGGGAATTCTCTGCCTGGTTCTACCCGCTGCCCGGAACGCTACGCAGGGCAAAAGCGGTTCTCGTCCTCCGTGCTTGCTTTTTCTCAGAAAGAGCCGTGGTGTGCGTTTTCGCCGGAAAACGCGTTTTCGGCCGAAAACGTGTACGTTTGCACTTCCCCGCCACAGGAAAGCTGCTAGCCGGGAATTCTCTGCCTGGTTCTACCCGCTGCCCGGAACGCTACGCAGGGCAAAAGCGGTTCTCGTCCTCCGTGCTTGCTTTTTCTCAGAAAGAGCCGTGGTGTGCGTTTTCGCCGGAAAACGCGTTTTCGGCCGAAAACGTGTACGTTTGCACTTCCCCGCCACAGGGAAGCTGCTAGCCGGGAATTCTCTGCCTGGTTCTACCCGCTGCCCGGAACGCTACGCAGGGCAAAAGCGGTTCTCGTCCTCCGTGCTTGCTTTTTCTCAGAAAGAGCCGTGGTGTGCGTTTTCGCCGGCAAACGCGTTTTCGGCCGAAAACGTGTACGTTTGCACTTCCCCGCCACAGGGAAGCTGCTAGCCGGGAATTCTCTGCCTGGTTCTACCCGCTGCCCGGAACGCTACGCAGGGCAAAAGCGGTTCTCGTCCTCCGTGCTTGCTTTTTCTCAGAAAGAGCCGTGGTGTGCGTTTTCGCCGGAAAACGCGTTTTCTGCCGAAAACGTGTACGTTTGCACTTCCCCGCCACAGGGAAGCTGCTAGCCGGGAATTCTCTGCCTGGTTCTACCCGCTGCCCGGAACGCTACGCAGGGCAAAAGCGGTTCTCGTCCTCCGTGCTTGCTTTTTCTCAGAAAGAGCCGTGGTGTGCGTTTTCGCCGGAAAACGCGTTTTCGGCCGAAAACGTGTACGTTTGCACTTCCCCGCCACAGGGAAGCTGCTAGCCGGGAATTCTCTGCCTGGTTCTACCCGCTGCCCGGAACGCTACGCAGGGCAAAAGCGGTTCTCGTCCTCCGTGCTTGCTTTTTCTCAGAAAGAGCCGTGGTGTGCGTTTTCGCCGGAAAACGCGTTTTCGGCCGAAAACGTGTACGTTTGCACTTCCCCGCCACAGGGAAGCTGCTAGCCGGGAATTCTCTGCCTGGTTCTACCCGCTGCCCGGAATGCTACGCAGGGCAAAAGCGGTTCTCGTCCTCCGTGCTTGCTTTTTCTCAGAAAGAGCCGTGGTGTGCGTTTTCGCCGGCAAACGCGTTTTCGGCCGAAAACGTGTACGTTTGCACTTCCCCGCCACAGGGAAGCTGCTAGCCGGGAATTCTCTGCCTGGTTCTACCCGCTGCCCGGAACGCTACGCAGGGCAAAAGCGGTTCTCGTCCTCCGTGCTTGCTTTTTCTCAGAAAGAGCCGTGGTGTGCGTTTTCGCCGGCAAACGCGTTTTCGGCCGAAAACGTGTACGTTTGCACTTCCCCGCCACAGGGAAGCTGCTAGCCGGGAATTCTCTGCCTGGTTCTACCCGCTGCCCGGAACGCTACGCAGGGCAAAAGCGGTTCTCGTCCTCCGTGCTTGCTTTTTCTCAGAAAGAGCCGTGGTGTGCGTTTTCGCCGGCAAACGCGTTTTCGGCCGAAAACGTGTACGTTTGCACTTCCCCGCCACAGGGAAGCTGCTAGCCGGGAATTCTCTGCCTGGTTCTACCCGCTGCCCGGAACGCTACGCAGGGCAAAAGCGGTTCTCGTCCTCCGTGCTTGCTTTTTCTCAGAAAGAGCCGTGGTGTGCGTTTTCGCCGGCAAACGCGTTTTCGGCCGAA
This sequence comes from Athene noctua, assembly GCF_965140245.1. Taxonomy (NCBI): domain Eukaryota; kingdom Metazoa; phylum Chordata; class Aves; order Strigiformes; family Strigidae; genus Athene; species Athene noctua. The sequence continues at coordinate 128,823 of NW_027437764.1, forward strand.
AACGTGTACGTTTGCACTTCCCCGCCACAGGGAAGCTGCTAGCCGGGAATTCTCTGCCTGGTTCTACCCGCTGCCCGGAACGCTACGCAGGGCAAAAGCGGTTCTCGTCCTCCGTGCTTGCTTTTTCTTAGAAAGAGCCGTGGTGTGCGTTTTCGCCGGAAAACGCGTTTTCGGCCGAAAACGTGTACGTTTGCACTTCCCCGCCACAGGGAAGCTGCTAGCCGGGAATTCTCTGCCTGGTTCTACCCGCTGCCCGGAACGCTACGCAGGGCAAAAGCGGTTCTCGTCCTCCGTGCTTGCTTTTTCTCAGAAAGAGCCGTGGTGTGCGTTTTCGCCGGCAAACGCGTTTTCGGCCGAAAACGTGTACGTTTGCACTTCCCCGCCACAGGGAAGCTGCTAGCCGGGAATTCTCTGCCTGGTTCTACCCGCTGCCCGGAACGCTACGCAGGGCAAAAGCGGTTCTCGTCCTCCGTGCTTGCTTTTTCTCAGAAAGAGCCGTGGTGTGCGTTTTCGCCGGCAAACGCGTTTTCGGCCGAAAACGTGTACGTTTGCACTTCCCCGCCACAGGGAAGCTGCTAGCCGGGAATTCTCTGCCTGGTTCTACCCGCTGCCCGGAACGCTACGCAGGGCAAAAGCGGTTGTCGTCCTCCGTGCTTGCTTTTTCTCAGAAAGAGCCGTGGTGTGCGTTTTCGCCGGCAAACGCGTTTTCGGCCGAAAACGTGTACGTTTGCACTTCCCCGCCACAGGGAAGCTGCTAGCCGGGAATTCTCTGCCTGGTTCTACCCGCTGCCCGGAACGCTACGCAGGGCAAAAGCGGTTCTCGTCCTCCGTGCTTGCTTTTTCTCAGAAAGAGCCGTGGTGTGCGTTTTCGCCGGCAAACGCGTTTTCGGCCGAAAACGTGTACGTTTGCACTTCCCCGCCACAGGGAAGCTGCTAGCCGGGAATTCTCTGCCTGGTTCTACCCGCTGCCCGGAACGCTACGCAGGGCAAAAGCGGTTCTCGTCCTCCGTGCTTGCTTTTTCTCAGAAAGAGCCGTGGTGTGCGTTTTCGCCGGAAAACGCGTTTTCGGCCGAAAACGTGTACGTTTGCACTTCCCCGCCACAGGGAAGCTGCTAGCCGGGAATTCTCTGCCTGGTTCTACCCGCTGCCCGGAACGCTACGCAGGGCAAAAGCGGTTCTCGTCCTCCGTGCTTGCTTTTTCTCAGAAAGAGCCGTGGTGTGCGTTTTCGCCGGAAAACGCGTTTTCGGCCGAAAACGTGTACGTTTGCACTTCCCCGCCACAGGGAAGCTGCTAGCCGGGAATTCTCTGCCTGGTTCTACCCGCTGCCCGGAACGCTACGCAGGGCAAAAGCGGTTCTCATCCTCCGTGCTTGCTTTTTCTCAGAAAGAGCCGTGGTGTGCGTTTTCGCCGGCAAACGCGTTTTCGGCCGAAAACGTGTACGTTTGCACTTCCCCGCCACAGGGAAGCTGCTAGCCGGGAATTCTCTGCCTGGTTCTACCCGCTGCCCGGAACGCTACGCAGGGCAAAAGCGGTTCTCGTCCTCCGTGCTTGCTTTTTCTCAGAAAGAGCCGTGGTGTGCGTTTTCGCCGGCAAACGCGTTTTCGGCCGAAAACGTGTACGTTTGCACTTCCCCGCCACAGGGAAGCTGCTAGCCGGGAATTCTCTGCCT